>NC_081200.1:28864158-29164158 GCF_902713425.1 Acipenser ruthenus | reverse complement strand
GATTTCACCAGATCCTATTAATTTGGTTGATTTGTGGAGGGTAATGTTTTTTTTTGTAAATCCCAATTCACTTTTTTTTCTCTTTTAAAACAAAAAAAAATACCATTTCAATATACTGTGCCAACCTTCAGAATATTAGTCAGACAGATTTTGGCATAAAAAAAGAGTTAATCTGGGCCTCAAGGAATGACACATGGAAGCTACTGTAGTGATCTGCGCTCGCCTCACAGGAAACTGTACGTCCGACACAGATCAATTGTTTTTCTTCAGTATCAGGTCTCAGCTAAGGCACCTTTAGAAAACATAATACAACACAAGATGCTGCTTTTCACTCCTGTAGTGTTTTACCTTAAGGAGATCTATTTCTTTGATGCAATCTGCACGAGCTTTGGCATCCATCAAGTCGAATATCTATTAAAAGATCAAAAGAAAATGCTATTATGGCATTTCAGATCACAGGATTGCACATAAAGCATTACCATACAAAGAAACTGCGTTTGCGGTACACACCTGGATAAACAGCAAACATCTGTTAATACCGGTAAGATCATGCATCTACTGTTTTTACATTACATAACTGAATCTTTTAAAAAATCTTCCAAGGTTTTTTTTTTTTTTTGTGTGTGCACGTGTGTCGTGTTTTTTTTAACCACAAAACCCAATAGCATTTATTTTGGTATTGCACTGCAGAAAACTTTTCAGGACATGCCATGCAAGTCACCCAGACATTCTGAAAAAGACCATCAAAGGGAAGCAATACATAGATCTCAATGTGCTTGCTCTTCAAAGAAAAGAGTGAAAACATGAAAGAAACAAATCTACGCATTCATTAGAGGTATTTCACCACAAGTCAAAATAATTGGATGGTTAGTATATGATGTGTTTTCTAGACAAAACTGACTGAAGGAACCTGTTCCTGTCTGGAAAACAAGTGAAATATGAGTGGCCAGTATCATATGATAGAAAAGGGAATACAGCTTTGGCATTTATAACTTACTTTTCTAAATCTATAAAACCACAAAAAGAGACGAAAAGGCCTTTCCAGCCACTGTGATAGTGTACTGAGAGACAATGTGCCAGTAATGGACCACAGCCATTTAATTTGCAATAAAACACATTGATACGCAAGTCAAGGTCTTGGTGCCTTACCACATAAGACCATTTCATTATACATTTATGGATATGCTGAATGTAAATATCTAACAGAATTTAAAAAAAAGGGGTGGAGGGGGATTTATGTGTGGTTTCTGAAGTCAAGGCACAGACTTGGTTAAAAATAAAGTATGCAGTGTGAAAACTCCTACTGTAGCTAAATGCTTGTTATCTGCCAGCCGTTAGTGCAGTATACCTGGAAACAGTTCCTTCTTGCCTGGGTCATCATTACCAGTAATGATCCCCAACAACAATGACAGCATCAGCACCAGAGTGCAGTGAATAAAAGGATTATGTTACAAACAGTGGCTGGCTGACGAAAAGCTGCAGGAGCTAATCTTTTGTTTCCATTTTTTTTTTTTAAATTATGTATCCATGGGAAACTGTATCATTTGTGTGAAGATTCACAATAGATAAATGCAGTAAATGTCGCTTCTAAATTGGCTTTAAGTCAACACATTCACTACTACAATTCAGGACAGGGACACCAGTGCTTCATCAGCTTCTTTTAATCAGTTCTGATGTTTTATTAGGCCAGACAATTTATTTTAAAATGTATATATAGTTTTTATAGTACATGAATTTACCCACTCACTGTAAACTATAGTACAATTACTGTATTAATTCATAACTCTATCAGATGGTATAAAGATTGGAAAGACCTTTGCAGTATATTTTCCTTCTTCTCTATTATCCCTTATTTTAAAGACCGAGATCAATGATCTGGACAGCAGGAGGCTGAAAAGAATAGATCATTCATTATTGATGACTAAAGTAAGGAATAACACTTGGGACTTGTTATTTATACTTTACACAAAGCACACCACCCTTACAAAAGATACAGATATTTAGATATTACACCTTCTAGTGCATTACACAAAAGTACTTTTCATGAACGTATTTATTTTTCTCTTACCTGCACTTTTTTCAGGGCTACCGGCATGCGATCTAGCAAGCATGTCGCTCTGTACACTTCACTAAACTGTCCTCGTCCAATCTTCTTCTCAATCTGAAAATTTGCAAGTGCATTGTGACCCATATCTGGCCGCAGTGGCTTCTGCAAATTAAATAGAAAACAGGATTTATCACAATAAGCCATACTTGGATTTCACATTAAGCACATCTATCTACAGTAGCTGTGGAAAAAGCAAAACTAAACAAACTTTTTTTATGCGACAGCAATTTTCAAACATTTCATTTAAAAGGCAGAGCGCGTAGAAACAATAAAATGAGTACTATTTTCATTCCCATTGTCGTCAGCAACATATCAAAAGAGCATGACATTCCCTATCTTTGAAGTGACACTTGTTGGACCAGTTAGCATAGAATCCCCCAAAGTCCCTTCACAAATAATCGCATAGCACTCTGGCACTTGAGATCTAGAATTACAAGCAAGGCAATATTAGAGGTAAGCCCTTTGGTTATAATTTAAAACACTGACCTTTAGATGTTTCTTTGTAACCTTGTATTGTTTAAAACTGTGGCAACAAAAGGTGACATATATCAGAATGCCACATGTCACTAGTTACAGTGGAAAGATGGCCCTTGGAGCCACCAAACTTTGTGGGAAAAACTGTCTTTTAGAAACATAAGCATTAGATTAATTCAATGCTGCTACTTTCATGGTCAAACAAATTCCATTTACAAATAGTCCTGGGGGTATAAACCACAGGCTCTACCATGATATACTGTATACATTTTCAATAGTCCATACAGCACATAGGTCAAGGTACAAAAGCCTATGTGAGTAGCGCTACGGGCAACTAATTTGCCTCCTTCAGGAAATAAGTTGCCGTAGACAGAAGGACCAACAAATTAGTTGAAGCAATTTATTTATTTAATTAACTATGTATTTATTGTTTTCTTCAATATTGGTTGAATATGGAAAAAAAAGTAACCTGCATTAGTAAGGCACAGACAGTTAGTTCTATGCAAATTATATCTTGTACTGCATTGTATATTTACAAAGTGTTAAAATAGACAGTACCCAATAAATAAAATTTACGCTTCAAATAATAATAAAAAATTAAAAAAACAACATGAACAGCCAATTTAAACATTCTGTTGCTTAAAGGGTGGCAGCACATACAAAGATGAACCCAAGAATTGTTACCCAATTAGTAGAAATAAAGTATCATTCCATAAAAGGAGGAGGGGGGTGTATGTAGAGCAGCTCTGTACTGTATACAGTTTGAGATTAAGACCAGGAATTACTTTCACTCACTGCGTGGTAAGTTGACAAATGTTAGCATGAGCCTCTAAAGCAGTGTGACAACCGCACGCTGAGAGCAAAGTCTCACTAATGTGTTCTGGCATGCAGGTTTGTAATCACACATTTACATATGCAATGACCTACATTTGCATGTCAGATCGCACACTGTCTTACTTTATTAACGCTGGGCACCTCCCTGTGCTTGGCGGCCTCAGTGGCGAGAGAGGGCCAGAGGGTGGTGGTTTTTTTGGCAGCCGTGGGACGAACTGCCAGCGAGGATTAGGCTGATGTGGTCTGAGCATTAGACACTTCATTAGAGGTAATCTGTTTAACAGTGGGCAGTGTATGTAAACTTCACAGCCCATTTGCGGCACCTTTTCGCCCCATGGCCTCCCCCTTCAAAGGGCAGCGAGCCTGAGTGACAGCTTGTCTCATCCGCTGCTTTGTCCTGTCATACAATTTAGAGTGGAGAGCTGACATGAGGAGCAGCATAGCTGCACATCCCTGACGACCGCTGGGTCATTCTCCGAAAACACAATTTGTACAGATTGCATCTTGTGGAAAACACTAAGCTCCCCCCCACCCCCACCCCCACCAACCCCACTGCAGGACTGAAAAATAAATATCTGGGAACACAGCAAACACAGTGGTATCCAAAAAGATATTTGTGTATGAAGAGTCAAACAAAAAACTTTATTGGTAAAATAATTGTTCACATTCTGGAACAAGACCAGAATCTCATAAAATGTTTTGAATCCCACGACCCCAAAAATGTACAAGGCTGCTATTGACAGAATTAAATGTTCCGGTTTGTATGGTTTACATTTTCCATCTGTGGCTCCAGCTACAGGGTTTTCAGCTTTCCTCCACCTTACGTCACTCTGAGACAAACCAGGACGCTCCTGCTTCAGTAGGTTAAACATCTAGTCTAGCAGATCTGTTACTATAGAAGTTGTCAAAATTTGCAAGAAATCTGTGTCAATCTACTTAAAAGAAAAAACTACCATTCAAACCTAAAAAAGCAGTTCACAATGACTTTGTAAGATTATTTCTTAATGTTTCCATTAAGGTTCCCTCATAGCGCAAAATAGTTTTGTTAATGTGCTGTGCTAAAGTTGTGACAACAACTGTGTCCGTTCCCTGGTAGGTTTAAAAAAAAAAAAAAAAAAAGAGTTTCATTGGCCCGGCATGTTTGTTCTGAAGCTGTGCGATAAGCGTTTAACAGACGGCTTGCAACAAGACTACAATACACTTGATTCTTCAATTTGTCCCTTGAATTCTAGGCATTTTCACCTATGGAACAATGTTAATCATACTAAACTGGCACTGGCCTAGCCCCTTCAACCATTTAATGCTTGGAACACGCATTTCCAAAATGTAGAAAAGTATAGTACTGTAGGATATCGAAATCTACAAAAAGAACGTTCCATTCTGAGTGCTAAAAGTTGTGTAAACCTAGCAACTGACAGCAGTTTTATTTAAAATTGTTTTACCCTTTAAGAAAATGCATTAAGTTTCTTTTTAGTTTTTTTATTTATTTATTTGTGAAGCCAAGTTTATGCTGCCCTTCAGAAAAATCTATAACCAGATTTTGCTGTCTTCTATTATAATGCTGCTTCGACAGAATTCATACATTAGACTGAATGACATTTAACCATCTCAACACAGCTAGGAGGTCAAACTACAAAAGTCTCAATCAATACACAATTCTACATTGATCTAAGATTACACACAACAGCACAATGGGAGATAACACTGATATTTGAACAATTAAAGTAAAATAGCTAATAATTTACTATTACAAGTAGAAAGACTGTCAGCATCAGATACTCATTTTTCCCCCTGAAGCTAAAATACACATTTCAGGGTACAGTCAAGAATACAGGTCAGTTTTTTCTTTTTTTATCAGATGTGAATTTTTCATCTTAAACTGGTCAGTGAAACAGATCCATAAATGTATGAGAGTAATGACACTGTGAATTAAACAGTAAGTAGCATGGATCAGAAAAATATAGCGTTACACGTCCCCAGGTGTTGCTACACCTGTTTAAATAATGTACCTGTAATTTTGCTTTTTATTGTTAACATCCTGACAACTTTTTACACTTATAGCTTTAAAGATTGTTTCAAAGCTCTTTTCAAAGTGCGGAACAGAAAAGCCAGAGAACTTCTTTTTTTTTTTTTTTTTTTTTTTTAATTATAATTTTAATTGCTCTTCCTGCAGTGATTTTAGAGGACAGATCTCAAATCCCAGTGCACTAGAAGAGCCATTTTGAAAAGAGCTTTAAATCAGATTTTAAAATTATAAGTGTAAAACGTTGTCAGGATGTTAACAATGACAAGAACAATTACAGGTACATTATTTAAACAGTTGTATATAATCTTTCAGAACCCCGCTACTTACAGTTTAATATTACTGCACTTTAGGTCAGTGAGATATAAAATAAATAAATAAATTGTTTAAACATATAACATATAAGTACATTACTTACCAATAACGCAGAAACATCAATTATTTCTGTCCACAATCACATTTCTTGAAGATCAGTTACTTGGTACATTTCACATAATCATGTGACACCCACATCCTTTATATTCAATTCCTGCCACTTTTTGAAAATTGTTTCCCTACAGTCTGCTATAAATAGATGAAGTTGATCAAGTTACTGTACCTGTGGCTGGAACTGAGGAACTGCAGCCTGCTGGCCTTGGGGTTGTTCATCCATGGTGGCAGGAATGGAGTCCCTTTCACCTCTGTTAAAATAAAAAATAATATTTTTCAAAACTGCAACTTTGTACAGTCAATTTGCTGTAGTACTGTAAACTCTTAGTTGTCACTCCTGTAAATGAGCATTTTACAGGAAGAGTGTGTGGAACTCTCCACTGTGATACAAGGTCTGGTTGTCTCTGGGTCTAATGTTACTGCATACACTGTAGAGGCTATTGAACAGTTTCATATTACTTCAGATTAAATTTGAAAATGTAATGCTTAATGAGTCAATAAGAGTTTGCTGAACTGATGAACTTAGGCACATGTGTAGAGCATGATATAAGATTACATCAGTAACAATTATTGTTAATAAAATCGTTTTGGGTCTAAAAGCTTATAGAGCCAACAGGTACTTCCGTGAAAAGAATATAATACACAAAATACTTTTTGTGCTGTACATTTTTGGTACAAGAAACAATACTGCAATTCCAGTTCAACTTTCAATAAATGCAAATATTTGTTTGTTTTTCCAAAAGTAAGAAATTATATTGCTCTGAACGTAGGCAGAGACAGCATAGCGGCAGAGGGTGTGGCCATGGCTGTGTGTGTGCCTTTATTAACAGCAAGACCTTACAATATGTAACATGTTAAAATAGAGAAATATCCCAGGAGTAAAGAATAAATTGTGTAGGACTTACTTTACCCCAGTGAATTAACTACAGAACAAAGGATGCCAAATAGCATATATATATATATATATATATATATATATATATATATATATATATATATATATATATATATACTAGATAAAAATATCTGTCTGATGTTTGGAGATATGGAGTGACCTAGCAAGTGAATGTAAGAAATGTGTACTTCTGCGGACTACAGTACAGTTTATAGACAAAGTGCAGTAGATTTGTGAAACGAAAACCGCATTATTGATGAAAATATTTTTTTTGTTTTTCAATGACCTGATTAAAGTTTATTGTAAACTTAAGTACTATTGGTTCATTTCAAAATAAAGAATGTATGGTCAATCAGAAACCAAAGTATTGCCATGCAGTCTAATTTGACAAGACGTTACATCTGGTGTGAGAGCAAGAGTTTTTAGCTTTCAATCCAGTGAAAAAATAAATATGGATTGTTGGCTCAATAACAGTACTTTAATAGCAAAGGGCGATAAAATAAAATACCGTCAGAGATTAAAAACGCCAAAAATGTCTTGCGACTGAAGCTCTCTCCAATTTCCCTGCCATCATCACGGATTTATGTGGTAACTAGCAGGGACATCCATCACACTGACACTAGGTAAGCGTTTTATTATTTTTATTAATTAGCATCAGTACTGCACGTTTTAGTCACCAAGAATTTGAAAATGCCAATAGGTTTTCGTAATGATGTCAGCTGTAGAGATGCGTGGATAGTGAAAAAGTAAAACTTTTCTTTGCCTTCTTTTCTGTAATTGTATTACCAATAAAAATACATGACTGCCATTTGCTATCACGGAATAGTCCTATGTCATTTCTGAGTGATTGAGGCTAGCACGGAGGCTTCATTGATTTTAATTAGGGCTGTAAATCTACGTTTAATTGATTACATGTTTAAACCCATTGTTAAACTGGTCGTTTAACCGTTTAAACAGCCATAAATTTAATGTTTCACTCATTTCATATTTTTATATTTTACTTCCAATATTTTAAGTCATATTTTAACCTCGGTTTGTTATTCAAAGCGCGTACCATATAGATCTACTTAAAGACAAACAATGGTAAACATAAAAGCATAAAGGAGGACTGGAAATTAGCACTAAAATGTAATCTATTTTAATAGCATAAAAAAAACATTCATAGTTGATTTTACAACGTACCATTTCTCCAGAAGCTCCATAAAAAGTGTGTGTATCCAACATCAAAAAAACATTAAAAAACAACTCTATTTAAATTAAACTTAAAACACAGTGACAAGACTACATTTTTAGTTTCATTCACTTGTATATTGTTGGCAGGAAACAAAACATGTCCAGAACCAAAAACTTTTTTTTTTTCATTAAAAATCAAAGCCGTTGTCTGATACAATACTAGTTCCCAGCATCCCTCCCCTTCACAACGGTGCTTGCGCAGTCACGTGAAAAAACAAAGACTTCATTTCCCAGCATCCCTCTCTTTCACGGCTTCTCGGTTCAGCTAGCTTGAATAATTAAAAGCTGTTCTGCAATTGCACATGTCCTGTTGAACACACACAATAATGTACGGACAAATAAAGAGGTGTAAGCACTTTGTAACAGACATCTTATTCGCCATTCTTTTTATAAATAAATAAATAGTAGCTAAATGTTTTTCTTTTCCAATGTGTTACAGTGTTTTACTGTGGCGTGAATGGAGCCGTGAGTTTCTGACAGCGTGAAGCAGCACTCTAGAAAGTACACACCGTCTGGATCATAGATATATAGCTATGGTCTGGAGGATGTAACTGACGCCATTTTGGCTCACACAGAGTTCTTATCATGCACTAAGTAAGCGGGAATTTGAATCCAACATGGCACATACGGTCTTCAGTTTCATAACACTCAACGAGTTGAGAGACAACCCGGTTTCCTTGTTACAACAAACAAATCAGCCAGACTCGAGAGGTAAAGAATCACTTCATGAGTTTTGATAGGCTGGTAACTCGACTCCTGTGCGCCACGCAGCTTGTTCATGGGGTGAATCAAAAGAACCGATTCAATGGGGACTCTGATCTGATTCCCATCGTTCACCTTAGTGAGTCATTCAAAAAGAACGATTCATTCGCGAACACATCACTAGTGCGGAGAGGGCTCCCTGGGTAAAAATATATTGGGACGTCCAGATTTTCCCGTCCCAGTTTGGCCTACCGCTGCGGACTCTTCTGCTATACCGTCGTCACTGGTACTGCATAGAATTTGCTGGCGAATTATCTGCAAGTTAGTTCTGGCACCTTCATCAATATGTTCATCAGTACATGCCAATATCTGCTCTATTCGTTCCAACAGTCAATCTACTCGACACAAAATAAAGTCATCATTTACCGACCAACATTCAACTTGAATTAAAAGCTCCCTAATCTTTTCTAGGATAAGACTCCTATAAGTCATATTGCACACATTTGTAACGTATGGAATATTCACAGCATTGAAACTGTACAACAACGACGTTGTAGCCCCGACTGCACACCTCTCCGCACTACTACCAGGCAAAGTTAGTAGATCACCGATTCACTTATCGTCCCGCCCATCGAGCATGATTGACGGTAGCTCAAAAAGGTTGTGCCAAAATGAAAAGATGAAATAAATAAAGAAATAAAAAACAAAATAAAAATCGAAATAAATAAATATATAAATAAGTAAATAAATAAATAAAAAACTAAATAAATATGTAAATAAATAACGAAAAAATAAATAAATAGATAAATTATTAAATATATTTTAGTTTCTACTTATTTATGTATTTATTTTGTTTTATATTTATTTATTTATATTTGTATGTATTTATTTCATTTTTTATTTATTTATTTATTCAATTATTTATTTCGAATTTTTTTTTTTTTTTTTTTTAATTTGGGCACAAATTATCCTCCATACTGCTATGCCCATGGTTTCACTACCATAAATCTTCTCTGTGTGAACATTGTGATAGTATTGTTCAAAGTGACTGCTGTAATACCAGTTTGTGTGAGGAGTAGCCTACTTTTTGTGTTGTAATACAGACATTAAAAATAGTCTGCAATGTTGTCTAATTGTTTAAGTCCTTAAAAAGGTTTCTATTTATTTTCCATGATTGCATTTATTTAACACACTCGAACTGATTCAGCCCTTCTCGTTGTTTATCCCTTACAGAATACCCTGCCTCATTTATAATCCAGCTACAGAAACCGTCCCCCCGCCACCCATTCCCCCACTTTTGAAACCAAAGTTACGCCACTGCCTGTACTGTCCATTAGTTTCACATTTTCCCTTCAAATATATAAATCTCAAGTTTAATGCTCTACTGCCAAATGCATTTTTTTCGTACAGCACTTAATTCCGCGTTAATATTCTTTTGATTCCGTGATTCCGTCCGTGCTCTCGTTAACACAGTAAACCTTTAGGGATTAGTCATGTGATCTTATTTTGTTTTAAATCAGTCCCAACTGTAGCAGTATGTCTTGAGCGAAACTAATAATATTTAACATTACTATGTTGTCATGTGCCGTCAAAGTTTTTTTTTTTTTTTTTTTTAACCTTTTCATTTTGAAACAATGCAATATCCGCAGCATTTTTCATTTTTTATTGCTGTCTGAGTCTAAATGCAGCTGGATCATAGCTCGATATATGTGATCCAATGAAACATTGCAGGTTGTACAAAACAGTTTGCCACAGTAGAATGCAAAATTCCGCTGCAGTAATTATTGTAGATTTTTTTTAATTAATTTTGGACACTTGCAAAATGTTCACTCGCTTAACAATATGGGTGCGTTCACAGAGATCTTTCTGCGCAGATTCTGTGCAGAACATGACCAATTTAGCCAATGGGTGCATTCACGGAGATTATTCTTAGAATGACTGCAACTGCAAGCATGGCTGGGAAGAGAAAGGCGAATGACAAACGGCAAGCGCTATTTGTCAGATATAAACGGCTACCCGAAATAACCCTGTACTGTGCAAGTGGTGGATACTGTATATGTAATACAGTGCCAGACTGGTTTATTGCAAGTAAATTGATAGTTTTTAAATATTACTTGCAAACTAAAATCAAAAGAAAATGCAATGCATGTTAATACCTTTTAAAGTGGTTACAGAATTAAAGTGCCAAGTCCATAATTACAGTAAATATATAAAGCTTTTTGAAAAAAAAAAAAAAAAATCATCATTTGATCATGTCCTCCTTTATAAAATGGCAAAATTCCAATGACAGCTGAATGCATTATAAAACAGCTTGAGACCGTGTATAGTAAAAGGATCATATTCTCCAATGTATGGTTAATTATTGTGAAAATCATTAAGTCTACTGATGAGCCACTGGAATCAAGAAGGGATGCCAATTATTGTTCCTAAATGTCTTGAACATACAAAACACATTACTTGTACATGTCTCTTCGGAATACAGCCAAAGACATTCCAGGACATTGCGCATGAGCTCATTACAAGTGTGAAAGCTTTTCAAGTGAACCACAGTTCCCGGATGGTAAATCCAAATGAAAGCTCTCCCTTTACTGGCTACTTTATTCCTGGTATACCAAATCCTGGATAACCGGTCTTTTGAGCTATCTTTGTTAAAGCAGTATAGATTTGTAGTAGACAGGTTGACAAACGTCTGCCTGCAACAGCTGTGCAGTCTATAAAGAATAACAAATGAGAGTGAGAGAGAAGGGAGAGAGAGAGAGAGAGAAAGAAAGAAAGAGTATAAATCAGTTTATTTGTGCAAATGTCCAGTGATATTAGTTGGACATGCCCAATACATTGATTTGTGAAACTATTAAAACATGAAAACTGACAAATGTTTATAATGATAGAAATGAAATGCTTCTATATGAGATGTATATTTTTTTGTTTGTTTTTAATAAAATCTCATGGCAATGTGTTTATGTATTAAGTTATGTATTTATATTTCAGTGAGAGTAGAGCAGGGAAAGAATGTTGTCCTCCCCCAGTGTTCCAGTTAGCCGTCATGGGACAAGATGTTAGATGAGGAAAAATATCTGTAAAATGTTGTACAGTTGAAAAAAAAAGTATATAATAGAAATAAACAAAAGAAAAAAAATATTTAGAATTTGATGGAGCCTACTGTAAATATTGCGTGCATTTTGGTAGAAAAACAGTAAAAATGCAGAGAGAGGTTATACACAAGCCCTTTAAAAATCTGGGGTTCAGCAGTTTCAAAACTGAAAGAACATCAAGAAAAATCAGAATTCCACAAAGCAGCAGCAATAGTTGGCAATGATTTAGTATCTGTGATACAACAAACTAAAACACCTGTACATCAGGAGTTGGATTCAGTTTATAGAGAAAGTGGAAACAAACAGACAAAAGCTATTTTTATATTTGAATAACTCCCATGTATTGCTTATTATATTTGTACTCTTAGTAGGTCACTTAAAATTTACTAGCAAATGTGTTCCAAACTGCATTGCAATGTACATTTCCTTAAAGTATGTTATACATTTGTTGAGATGAGGTGAGGTCACAGGGAATCTTTTGTGTATCTTGAAGAATTTAGTGAACCCGTCAAGCTACAAGGCTATATCCATCCGTTATTCACCAATTGATTGATTGTGTTCACTGTTAAATAAAACCAAAATCTTACAAGTTACATTTTACTTTTTGCGTGATGGGTAGGGGGCAAAAAGTAAAATATAACTTGTACGATTTTGGTTTACATAATCCTTAATGCTGCCCGAGATTTTTCACAATCTCGGGCAGCATTAAGGATTATGTATGAGAAGATACTGTTTTAGAAACCACTGAAACATAAAAGCTGATATGATGCACATGCAATATGTTTATTGTAACTACTGCATGTTATTCTAAATCAAAACACACAGAATAGGCTTTTATAGTACCCTTGAGTATTCTCTAAGTTTCCATCTTAATTTGAAAGGTTGGCTGGATAGTTGTGTAGGCTTACCACCATGCTTGTCCTGCTCTTGTATTTTTCCTTCTCATTGAAGCAACCCACACAAATGCCTACTGTAATGACAAATACTCAAGTACATGCAGCTGTCACTTTTTTTTGTATCTCCTCTTTTGACTAGAGTCTGTTTAGAAGACTGGGCACACCACTAAAGGATCACCACATTATCTGTTGTACAGCACCATGCTGTATAAAGCTGCTCCAGACCATCTCTTATTATAAACCCATGCACTTGGGTTGCAAGCCTTTGTTATGTTGTAATTTCTAAAGGTGTTTTCAAGCATACATTTTCAAAAACCAGTTGATTAATGTTTCATTAGACACCATGTAATGGCAATTAATATGCATGCAGTAGGTCCAGGTAATACCCAAATCTGACACACAAACATCCTGTTAATTGTCTACAATTGTAGCACTTGCCCTTTATTTTCAATGAACAGAAATGCAGAGATAACACTATACGAATTGATACAAAAAAATGTTGTTCATCTTTTTCAACCCAGTACAGTCGTTGCATTACATGTAATGTTATTATATTCTACAATAAAACTTCATATAATAGAAAAAAAGGTTATACAAATATTATTAAAGCTGCTTAAATATGACCTTGTCTGAAAGACACGCTCTATTTATATTCATACAGCAAAGTCATAACTTTTGTTGCCACAACAAATCTTACCTGCCCACAGGCAATCCCATAGTCAAAACAACGGCAGTGCACATTCTAAAAACTGGCGTTCCAAACTGTGCACTGCACACTAACTGACAATTGTAAAAAAAAAAAAAAAACTAAAATAATTAAATACCTTTTTTTCTATTTGTATTATATATTCTGTCAGCAGAATATTGTGATTTCAGTTATATTAACAATGGCCCATCAGAAATGTACACACAGAGACTATCAGACTATACAAAAAAAAAGAATGACTATTAGAAATACAGTATGAAATTAGCATAGTATAAATATTAGTATGCTATATAAATATCCATACTTCATTTTCTTTGCACTTTGATACCATTTTCTGGAGTTTCATTTTGTGAAAATGACTATCATATTGGCCTACGTGCCATTGGATACATATTTTTTTCCCCTTTCTGCATCACTTACTCTACGTGCCCTGAAGCTGCTCCATACGGTTATAAATTTAATCAGCAACACACCCTAGATTCTGGCAACTTTGGCGAGTTGGTTCACCATCATTCATTAATATATGGTCCAACGAAGGCATTTTTTTATTAGGAATGTCGCTGACCGCCAGTGTGCTTTATCATCTTTGCATGCAACAGAATATGACAATAAAATACACGCAATCATGTAAAGTTATATTAAACCATGGGCAATTCAAATTGCAGGCAAAAGTGCATTTTATTTTTTATTTCCCAAGTTATAGCCTTCAATAGCTTAACCAATCAGGTGTGAGTGCTTAACTACATGAAAACATTCCTGTGACCGATTTACACTATTGGAACAAGAAAACGGGTAAAAAAAAACAAACTACTGTACAGATCCTATTTTTGCTGTCTGACTTCAACTAGTGCAGTTCATTGAAAATCGAATAATAAGCAGATCACAGTGTCACTGGAGGGAAACATCTATTCCATGTATGCCTGTAGGGAGTTTACTTGTAACTCTTGAGGAATAAAGACTCCCCTGAAAGCATAGCAACAAGAAGAATCATTTCATGGTCTGATGATCAGCTCCCTACAAGAAAAACTTTACACGATTCCAATAATCTTCTATTCAATATTTGGTGTGACTGACTTAATGAAAGTATGTTACAGTACACCAAGTGCCTCACAAAACCATCAGTTAACTGTTTGATTTAAATTAACATCACATACCGTATTAGATTTTTCACTGCAACAGCCTAAAATTATTGAATATACTGCACAGTACTGTAGCACCATCTTATTAGTGTATATCAGATTGTGCATTCAAAAGGTGTTGAGATGTTGGTGTGCCAGGCAAACAAAAGGGGGGGGGGGGGCAGAATTATTAAGGCCTGCATAATTATTAAGGTTCCCATCTATATTATTGTTTCTTACAGTAAATACCTGTGTCATTTTCTGGCTTCACTGGCCCTATTTCTGACTGCTAAGGTTAGATATGTCAGGCTGGTAGTTTGTTGTCATCAGACGCAAACACGCATCAGAATGGTCAGTGGTCAGGCGGCTTCTAACTGGACTTAGTATAGTTTTCAATTGTGAAAACACCTGTTCACAGCGGTAAGTAGAACCAAAGGCCGACAGCAAGACAAAAGCTACTTTTTCATGCAGGCATACTTGGAAGGAAGGGAAGACCAACATCCAGTGATCCTGAGTTGCCAGCCGCTTTCCTTTTCAAGCTCACCTCGAAGTGAACTTTGACACTCAGATGCTTGAGCTTTGGAAGTCAATCAGTTCCTATTCAAATCTGTCAATGTTCATCCACTCAAAATACAGCAGTTGTATGTCGCTTTCCTTCGTATTGTCAGGGTTCACAAGAAGTGAAAACATGGGTCCTTTGTCTCAAAAGTCTTGGAATCGTCTTGTGAACTCATTTTCAAGCTGTCCAATATAGTTGCATATATCCCCAGTGTTCACTCGATGCTCTTCTGAATGGGTTTTCACAGTGGGGAAGTAACGAAAGGTAGACGTTTCGATATCTCGTCTGAAAACCAATAACTTAGCACAGAAACCTTTCCAGTCTTCATACAGCTGAAGTACGGTTTTCTCTGTTCCTTGTAGCTTAGTATTCAGGTCATTTAAGTGTGATGTGATTTCTGTCAGAAACATAAGTTTTGTTAGCCACTTATCAGTATGATCTGCATATTGTTGACTACTTTCTTCTCCAAGAAAGAGCTTGATGGGTTCAAGACAAGCAACAAATCGCTTGAGCACGTTACCTCAACTCAACCAGCGTACATTACTGTGCAGCACTAAATCTCCATATGCAGAATCCATATCATTCAAAAGTTTGCGGAATCTCCTCTGTGTCAAAGAAGAGTGGGCAATCAAAAATTTGACCATTTTCACAACTTTTGTCATTACTTCGTTTAATCAGAAGACAAGATCTTAGCGCACAGGCTCTCCTGATGAATGATGCAATGGAAACTCATAAGAGTGCCCAATGTCAGTTTCCATAAGTGTTATAAATCCAGTCATCAGTGGTAACAGAAAACACTATATGCAGGTCAATTTGTTGTGTGAAAAAGTCTATGACAGCATTAAGTATCTCTGTAACCTTCGTTGTACCATGCATAGCACAAAGAAAAGTTTTTCCTTAACTTTCCCATTGATACAGTAGCGAACAATTATAGCCAGATGGGGGGTATCATTTATGTCTGTGCTTTCATCCAGTCCATCAAGGCTCATCACATCATGTTTGTAGGTCTTCCGTCGTTTGTTTCCTAACATCAGTTGACATTTCATCTATTCGCCTTTGAACAGTCCTGGCTGACAATGGCATTTCTTCAATAGGAGCAATGATGTCTTTCTTGTTCGCAAAGTCGTGAAATAGTTCCTCAGCACAGTTTACGAAGGCTTCCTTTATGTAGTCTCTATCCATGAAACACTTGCCTTTCCGAGCTATAGCTAGAGCTGCAACATAACTTGCCCGTGTAGGAAGGGCATTTTTAGTTACAAACTTAGAAAAGTTGTCTGTCTGTTTTTCAACAGAATCAACAGCTTTTCTAAGGCACTCACGTTAGTCTGCTTCATCGCTTCCAGAATATTTGGCTTTGTGCTTGAATGTGATACGGTGCTGGACGCTAGTGGAAGTACGAGATACCACACTTTCACTGCACATGCTAAAAACAACACGATCCCCTTTCTGCACAAATCTGGCTGAAACTTGAATATCTAATTTTTTTTTTTTTTAATTTCCACAATTAAGAATAGCTAGGCCTCCTAACACCGCGATTTACCGTTTGTGTATGACAGATGACGTTTCATATAATATCTCTTCCGTCCAATCAGCAATCTTTTTTCTTTTTTTTTTCCACGGGTCATATGACTACGAGCCTTGTCTCCACATAATTGGTTTAGGTTGGGTGGGTGGGACATATTTTTTTTTAATGAGATGCGTCAGATTTGTTTTTGGAGAGAATTTATTTTTTTGAAAAATACAGTATATGTATTTGAATTACTGAACATTTTGTGTTATAACTATTTATCATTACACATTTTTTAAAGTTTCATGTTCAAACACTGCAAGATGATTCGACGCTATGCATGGCATTCTGACTTCTTTTTGCGTGAGATACACAGTAGCTTGCGGATTAAGGATTTGATTTCGGTCTGAAACTTTTTTTTTTGCAGGTATGTGCAATTTTATTTCTTAATCAATCACCATTGTGAAATATGTGAGAGAACACAATGTGACTCCACACACCTCCATGGTCCTGTCTAAATAGAAGTAGGAAGGATTTACTGAAACTTTGCAGTTTATATAAAAGAATAATCTTTAGTAAAGGCTAACATGTATTTGTTGTACTGTGTTTTGTTTTGTTTTTTTAAATATAGCATGTTACGGGAAGCTGAATACTGGAAATATGTAGTAAGTTTTGACTGAAGACATTCTTCTTTAAATCTGTACAGTAACTGTAGTTGTGTGTTCTAAGGTGTATAGTTAAACAGCCATAGATTTCAGATACAGTTTCCCCATTAGGTCATAACAAACAACACAGTCATGGCACATGAACTCCTCTTACTGTACACACTGTGCCTTGCTAAAGTTCCTCAACTCCACATACAGCACCCTCTGCTGCATCACTTTTACATTCTAGCTCGTTATACTTTGCTCTTCTCATACAAGGCTACTCATTACCATAATTCTACACAATACAGAAGCTATCAGATGCTTGCCTCACATTCACACATTTTTTTTTACAATTTACAAAAGGGTAAATAAAAGGTTAATATAGTAACTTACATATAAATATTTCCCTACAAGAAATGAAGTTACTGTATTTCCATTCCAAAATGTGTTTTTGACCATTAAACATGTTTTACTTTTTTTTTTTTTTTTAAATCCAAAACCAATATAGTTCTTTAACACACAGCATGACAGGAAGACACAAAAAACAAATCAGGGTAATCCCAAAGGGGAATTAAGTGACTTGCATCCTTGCACGAGAAACAGCACCCTTTCATCTGGGTTTTTATAGAGATACAAGACTAATGTAATCTGCCATTTCCTAGTAGATAGATTTAAGATGCACATTTTACAGGCTTTACAAATGCAATAAACAGGGTTTACGGTACTCACCCTGTTTACAATGTGCAGCATTCCAGGATAGCACAAGCTGTAAAATATTCACTGTTAAACCGTCTATGAATCTGGCTCCTACGCAGATAGCATGCCAGGATGTTCAGCACCCGCACGTTTTTCTTCTCCTTCGCTGACTCAACCTTAAACCAAACCTCCCTGAGAACTGCAAAATATCCTGCTGGCTTCCCGGCCATGCTTTTGACATCTGTAAAATATTTTTATACACCGGCCACAACCACTGGTAAAGGTCTCACAGTCCAACTTGGCATGACTTCTGAAACAACATAGTGCTTCCTGCAGCTTCCAACAGCCTGTTTATTTCCTAGTGATTAAGAATACCAAGCCTCCCCCTACTGTGGCCAGTAGATTCTTGTGGCTCAGTCCAGACTCAACCAGCCCACTGGCTAAATTGGGTACAATTCCAATTAATTCAACCAGGTGAAGTTTTTTCAGAATAAGTATGGAAAAAACCAACACTTTTTGCTATAATGGAATTGTCCTCTTAAGTTTTTATGTTTGCAAACATTATGAAGTGGTTCTTATTGCAATTACTCAAATACTTTGTTTTTCTAAGTCAGAGTTAAAGTTCTCTCACCTGTGATCAGTTCTAGCTGCCCGTCATAGAATATAGTTTAGATCAAGCAAATTGTCTGTAGAAGTGAGAGACAGCGTCATTTAATTATCTGCTACTTCTGACTGTGTTTTCATTTGTTTTGCTGGCAATATTGCGGTGCATTAGATCACTAAAATGAAGAACCTTTGGCTTATCTGGATTATATTACACTATGGCAGGCAACTAGATGTGTAGAACAGCTCCTGATATCACAGTCAAAACAGAGCCGCTCATGATAACTAAAAAGAGTAGTACGAGTAGTAAAACATTATTCTAAATAAGAAAATGTAATCTTTAATAGAGAAAACCGCAAATGTGCTTAATTTATTAATGCAAGCAGGAATGCATATCCCCGACAATGAGGATATAATGGAGGTGCCCGTGGAGACTTTTTTTTTTATACCTACTGTAACTAAAAACGTCAAACAATTATGGTGGAACTTGGTTAAGACATGCTGATGTATTTACAGTATGCATTCGTTTGTAATTGACTGGGCTAATGAAAGCCATATCCTGGGTACCACTTTGCATAAGTATCTACCAAAATGAACTCAATAGTAGTTTGAGCCATTCTAGGTTTTCCTGCTAGCCCTAATAGTTAGTGGACTGTACAAAAGATGCATGGTGTGTCTGATGAAGTTAAGGTGCATGTAAATAAATGTACTTTAAAACTGGAAGTCTGTGTGTGCCAAAAGAATGATATTGCCCAGTTTTCTAAAAATAAGGTTTGTATTTAAACACAGTACAATAAACACATAATATTGGAATAAAATTAAACACTGTAAATGTATACATAAAGAATATAAATTCAAATTTTGTCTAAAAATCTGGTAGTCTTTTTTTGATTTCTGGGATCTCACTGAATGAGAAGTATAATTTCAAGGAGTAACTTTTCCTGTAATTTAATTTTTTTTAAAAAAGAACTTCAATGGAGAAAAAGGACCCAGGACTCATAGAGGCTTACTTAATGGGTGGTTATGATTTATACAATTATAAATGACCCACATTCTAAGAGCCAAAGTCTCCAGAGAGCAATAAAGGTAATTCCTCATTAGACCATCGCAGAAAATCGCAGAAAACTGTGGCTAGAAGTTCAAGGTCATCTCTGTACAGAAGAAAAAATGAAAATGGAGCTAAAACATAATCATTTCTATTTATTTTTAAAAAAAAAATAAAAAATCTTGGCGAGGGTCATGTTTGGGGGATATTTTCATAACAGAGTACAGTGTCTTAAATTATGAAAAGTCAAAGTCATTGATACTATTGTTTTTTATACTGGCTTCATTAAAGGAAAAGAAAAAGGTCCATGCTTTTAATGTCAACAACAGTGAAATATCATTGCAGACATTTTGGATTTTAGCATTCTGCGACAGTCTAAAAAAATCCTGTCACACAAAAAATGTAATTAAACAAAAAAGAAAGACAACTGAATGGGATACTATGCCTTTGGGGCATTTAGGTATAATCCCTAAAAACTTTTTGTATCCTAATAAATTATATAAATACCACATCGAACAAATAAAGCCTACTTGTAGGGCTAGATCACTCAGGTCAACAGTAGTTTCAACTGAGGTATTTCTATGGCATTTATTTTAGTTTTGTTAAACAATTCTTATCTAAAAAAAAAAAAAAAGATGCTACAGTTTCTATGTTCTTATCTTTCAATGCCATTGTCGTTGTTCAGTTCAACATTTCATTTAGAATATTTGTTCATACTGCTAAACATTTCTGAAGGTATAACACATCATTCTTATCCTCCATGTTGAATTGTGGGTATGAAGAACCCCTCAATACTGAACTACAGGTGAATAAAACACACAGAATGTGTTACATCTGAAAAGACCCATAAGATCTACAGTACACTTACAAATGTGATTAAATAAGCAGAGTCGCAGGCAAAACCAACATTTTTATGTTAAAATCTTCCTGGGGTGGTTGTCAAAATAGTGCCAGATTGTCAGATTATCTGTTTATTATCTGATTATTATTAAAAGACATCACAACCCCTACAGGCATTTGAGAGTTGCCTATTCTGTTAAAATGGTTAACTGTAACACTCACAACGTTAACAGTCCCTACACAATTACATAAAAAAAAATACCAAGATTAAAAAAAGGTAGAGTTCTCCCAGCATCACACACTCATACTGAGGTGTCAAATATCAGTCAGGAAATGAAACGAACCAAGTGCCACTTTCGGGCATTTGGGACGCTGTGGCCGGTAACCGAAGTTAAACATCCCAGCTGATTACAGTATTTTATTGTACTGGGGAAACAGACCAAAGTTCGTCTGGTAATTGCAATCGCAAATCTCACATGTAGTGATTCAAATCAAAATCTTATTGAGATGTAATTTTACTACGTAGTGTATAAGTTGTCCTTAGTACGGTACTATATAACTGTTTGAGCACAGCACCTTACCAAAGGGGAAAAGCTTTAGCATGTCTTCGCCTATATTCCTAGGGGTGGGTCTAAACAGATGTACGTGTATAATATCACAAATAATCTGTTGTCATGTCTCTATTTGTGGTGCCGTATAAACTTCATATTTTTAAATAAACAAACACAAGGTTGAGTCACGGGCATTGCTCAAATTGCAGGGGAGCCTTTATAACTTAACATGATCAAGCTTAGCCTGTTAGAAACAACAATATACTTTTAAATGTAGCCTACTTCATCGTACACAACTGGAGTTATAGTAGACAAAAAGGCGACTGCAAAATGCCATTAAAAAACAAAACAAAAAAAAATGAATGGAACTAACATCTGATTGGTTAGACTACTATGTGACCAATCGATTTATTTTAGGGTCATTAACAAACACAGTTGTTGTACATAACGCTTACATTTCATATGGCCTGTAAATTAACTAACAAAGTGATACTCACTTGCTTTCACTAGGGTCGCCTCAGCAGCACAAGCAGAGTTTACTGACAGCTAAATGAAGCAATCTGTACTGGGAAAAATAAAAATCTTACACCCAATAGATCTAAAGTGTGGGTGGGCTTAAATTGTCATGTTTCTTTTCTGCAATGGACTACTGTGTTAGTCAGGTTCTCTTGGTTACAGTGTGGAGTCCATGACAGTAAACTAAGGCAACCCATACTTAAGAAGAAGAAAAAAAGACCGGGCCGGTTTAATATTTGGTTAACTTTTACGACATTTTAGCACTCGCCAAATTTTATTTTGGTAACGGGCATCTGTTAAAATATATTAAAAGCTTTATGAAGTCGATCATGCAAAGCATACTTAACACTAAGACTAGTTTGTCTGGATTTCTTACCAGGAAGTGCCTTTGCTTCTCACTGCAGTGTCTTGAGTTGATGGCGGCTATCTTTCTCTTACGTTTCGGGCTGCGGTTACGTTTGTCGGCAGTTCCTGCGTGGCAGGCTACCATACAGGCAAACAGATGTTAAAGTGTGGTGTTTCAGCAGTTAGGTGAAAAGTTTGGGTTTGTTTTAAGCACTATGTCTCAACTGCTCCCCATTTCTGCTCAGTGCCAGTAATGTAAACATCCCAGCATTCCCAGAGGAAAGGGGCGGGGCGCAGGTCGCTCGTGCTGGGTCTTCAATCTGCTCAGCAAGCAACGCTGCGAGCTGAGTTCGTATAGTTGATAACATTCCAGTCGCAGAGTTGGTAATAGATTCGTCGTCTTGTTTTGCACAATTTGTTTTATATGAAAACCGTATAAAGTATGTAACATATTACAACTGTGTCATAAGCAAATCTGCAGCTCTTGAATCGGGTGCTGTAACAGAGTGTAAGGCACACTGAAATTGCACTGGGGCTTTATGAGGTTACATAAATAATGCTTTTTTTGTATTCCATTTTGCGAAACATTTATCCTGTAAAAGGTCCTTTACAGCCCCTTTCACACTGGCACTCCTACCCGGGCTTGCGTAGCGTGAAACCTGGTCGGACTAAATTAAATTGCAGCACGGATGAAGAAACACATGCTCTAATCAACATTCGGTCCGACGGTTCAATCCAGAGAAGATTGGACGGAAGCGAAGCTGCTTCCAGGACATTTTCACCCGTATTGTGCACTTGCGTCTGTCACCCAGGTCAACCCTGCTTTATCAAAAGCAGTGTGAAATCGCGTACCCTACCCGCATGACACTAGGTTCTGCCCCGTGTAGATCATGCCAGTGTGAAAGGGCCTTAAAAGTGTGCTGCAGCCTGCATTGGAAACTGGCCATTGAGACACAGGCAGGTACTGGAAATAAATGTGTCCAGGGGTAGAGAGGTTAGATTTATGCATACTGAACATAAACCAGATTATCTGCAAGAATTTTAAAATCGATCTGTTATAAGATTATTGTGGTGTGCTATAGTTACTAAAGCAGTCATCTATTGTATGCAAGCAAAATTGGCCTGTCAGTTACAATCAATGTATGAGCCATTGTTACAATGTTACCATATAAGTAACAATGCCATCTTTCTAACACATTGTATCTATGTTATTGCAATAATATATCCCAATACAAATGGTTACAAATCTGATTTATTATCAATTACTCAGCAGTGTTATTATTTTAGGCTGGAGATACAGTAACAATTCATTTAAATTTTATTTCCATTTTATGTTTAATCAAGTGAGGCAGATTCTTTGTTCTACAGAGACCCACTGCTCCCTAGTTAACTTGAATTAACATCTACACCTTCTTATATCTCATTGTGGCATTAATTTACTTGTTAATCACATCTGTGTTAGCATTCCATTTAAAATGTGGATGATGTTGCTATTAAATATCCCAACTGTGGTTTCAAAAATTAATTAATTGTAGAAGTAAGAATCCAACCCTTATGTAACAAGCTGTCCAATCCGCATTAAACTAATGTATCAATTGTAAAAAAAAAACAAAAAAAAAAAACAAAGGCATTCTTACTAATGCTTTACAATCTATTTTCTTGCCTCTTAATAAACTTTAATAGCATTATTACTGGTCTCTGTTTTATTGTGCTAAGAATCTTCTGGTTCTTCACTTTTTAAATTCAGGATATATGTATCACTATAACACTACATATAAACTGCTGGTACCTTTAATGTAGCTCATTGGAAACATTCAGAAAATCACAACAGTGTTCTGACCCCTTGTCAAAAGTTCACTAGTTCATAACATAATCATTATAGAGTGACCATTGAAGAAGCATATTTGGCACTGGGTATGGTACTGTGAAGTAAGACAAGAGATGGTACACAGTGATTGTTCATGCAAGATACACACATTTCATAATGTAATCTTATATTGTACATGTGTCACCCTACCCCATGTCATTGTTAAACTTTCAAAATATGATCCATATGCTTAAGACCATTCACAGGTGACTACCATTTAACCCTGTCATTTTCAGCATTATGCACTTGCATGGGTTCAGTGAAAATTCTAGATACTGTACCTAAAAATAATGCAGGTAGAAAACTGATTTGGGCATTATAGTATGATGCACTAATTAACAAGCTGTATATGAGATACTGACCCAGGGTAATGGGTCAGGATTATTTTTTTTTTTTTTGCATGCAATGACCCATACATGCTGTACATGACATACAGCAAAGATGTATCTTGTTCCCAACCCTCTCCAAACTTTTAGTTTCCAAGGGAAGAATTACTAGTGCAGACAGAAAGTTGAGGGAGAAGAGAGTTATATTGTTTATGTATATAAGGATCATAACAACTGCTACTGTTGGCATATGGATTTATATAGAACTCCTTATAATGCAAGCAATTTACAGCAGGATCAATACACCAACAAAGAATAAAAGGATCATTTAAAAGTAAAGTGTTAAAATTATTGTTGTTTTTTGCTAGTTCTGTAGTATTTGCAGTTTGTTTTTCATTTTACAAAAAAAGGTGCAAACTTAGCACAGTGGTAAATGCTTGAATATGGTCCTTGTTGTAATGTGCTCTTTGTGCTTAACAGTACCCTTGCAGCAGACACATGAATTGTTTAGCCATTAATGACAAGACCGGTAGCAATGGCTTCTCCTGTAGTGGACAGAGAGGGGAAAAAGCAAAAAATATACAGTAAAAAAAATGTCATAAGCACCACTGTATGTACTGTAGTGCCCACAAAGGGTACAGGCCTGTACAAACAGCAGGGAACTGGTTTGCAGGAACACTACCACTTTTACAAGCCTACTAACCTAACTGCCCCAAAGGGAAGAAAAAGAAACAGACCTCATATCACCAGCATGCAACAAGTCTTCAGGTATGTACACTCCAGCAAGTACTGGGACAATATATAAACAGACAACTAAAACTGACAACTCATTATATTTGGTGAAATGCCTGATTCATAAGAATGACAGTGATGTATGACGTATAAAAGATTAAAGGTGATGGTTACAAAGTAGCTGTTTTTCACATCCTAATTCTTGATCATAGGCGTTACCTCTGTGTTAGTATTAGTTGTGCTACAAATTCATACTCAAGGTCTATTGTAAGTTTCTCTGACAAATTCAATGATATGCTTGGTTTCTGTGACACACCCTTGTAATTATGTACATCTGAAGCTCCCTCAATTCCAAATGTCATCTATTGTGTATGCAAAAATGCTTCACATACTCAGTAAGGCCACAACCAATCACTTTTTCCACCAAACATCTTTTGTGCATTTAATGTAATTCTAATCGTTATGCAATCAAAACAATCTTTTAATCTTTTTTAGAAGCAGTGACCTCTATTGGTGATTTGTATGTGTGAAAATGTAAATGCATTGGATACCATACTGTTGATTCGGAGTGTACTTATGCTTTGACACCAACATCTTTTCATATTTACAAATCAGGAACTTATTGATCATTCACAATAAACCAATTGATAGTTGACAACATGCTCTTCATAACAGATTAGTATTTGATGCTTATCTCCAACGCTTTATTATTTAATTTTTTTGTCTGCAGGTCCAGACTTCTAAACATCACTGCTGCTCATAATTTACTGTATATAGAAATACAGTTTTTCAATCCAGTGGGAAAAAGAAAAGCCTTATTCAAGATTTTTAACATTCCATCATCCCCGACTAATTTATTGGAGAGCGGAATTCATTGATCAACAGTTGATTCAACATTCTGTTGAGAAAGAATATGTTCCCTTGTATACATATATACTTTATTGTTTGATTCTAGGTTTTTTATGAGCTGTTCAGTTATTCTCCAATCGAAGACAGAGTGAAGCAATCACAGTACTTCAAGGTTCATGACTTGGTCCCAGAGACTGAACTTTTGAACTGTGGCCTTGAACTTCCCAACAGCCACAATAACACAAACCTTTATGAACTATCCAATAACTAGTACCAGAGTTATTAAGGACAAGAAAAGTGCTAGGGGTGTTGCAAGAATATTGTTTTATGAAGCCAGATCTGTACCACTATGCAGTGAATGTACACCATGTTTGTACTCCAGGGTGACGAAGAACAGAAAAATATTTCACTCACTCTTGGATTATGTACTGAATATCACATTAGGTTTAATGCTTGTTGCTATTCTGTCATACTGGCAACCCAACCATAGAATGATTTTGTGTGCTTGCTTCCATCTGGTGATTCTCACATGTCATTGTCAGTTAGTCGTATAAGAGAGGATGTGGTCCAGTACAATGTACTTTTCTTTCGCAATAAAGTATCTTCATTTGCATATTGGGGGGGGGGGGGGGTGATGGTCTCTCTCCATGACATGACCTCAAAGCATTGGACCACCAAGACTTTCCTTACTGGCCCTCAATCATTTTGAGAACTGTCAATTCACAAAGAGGATATTTGTATGTATATCTTATTCTAATCAAAGAAAACCACACAAAAGAAAACCACATTTTTAATTGAGTAATGGTCTGTGTTTGGAGCAGAGGTTTAATATCAGTTTATTTTCCTGACATCTGCATACAGTCCTAACTGGCTGTTCTAAAAAACAAAGACAAGTTAAATTCTATCATCAGCTTCTTACCATGCAAACTACTCTTTCAGAACAATGTGTATTGTTTTTCTACTTTAATGTTGCAGTAGCTTAAGGCATAATGCATATAGTACTATCTAACAGAATACATAAAGAACTTTGAACTGAATAATTTATATTGCTAGAAAGAAGTTTGCAGGATCGATTTTTATGTTATCTAAAAAAAAATAGTTCTTCAAAACCCCATAACGCATATGATATTATTAAAGTCTGTAGCAGTATGAATGTCCATCATATTTTTATGTAATAAAGATATCCTATCCTTATAACAGCCTTTATGCAGTAAGCTGAGAAAGACCACTGCAAGCCAGAACTGAAGCATCGTCTAAAGAGCAATCTGTTTTTTATTATAGTCTGAATTTATTAAACGCAGATGCACGGTGACCAAAAGAAAACCCCATAAAAATATAGTATGTATATATAACGTTGTGCATGCCTTCTGGAAATACATTGTAATTCATACTGGAATGATTACTGACTACAATAACAAACAAAAACAGTACCCTTTAAATTAGCAATGCAGTACAATATAAATATGAAACCACTTTAAAATGAACTACGCACCTTAACAAAAAATAAAGTGTACTACCTTCTAAATATTATGGAAATTATTGTGAATAAAGAAAATAAATGTAAGATATTACTCCTGAATGTTAATGTATAATGCTGTGCATGAAAGTGCATGGCAGAACACAACAGTTGAAAAATAAATAAGATGGTTTCATATTTAGGAAAAAGTGGTATGACAATAGTAAGTCACGCTCATCCTTCTGGTCATGTGAAGGGCAAAGTGATAATGTCACAGGTCCAGAAAGATTATTTTCTATTTAAAACCGTTATACCACTATTTACCTGATTTACCAAATTCACTCAAGAATATGAAGCAGACTCTGTTTACACTTTTTTTGTATTTCTTCACCATTGACTTTTTAAGATTTTTCCACCATTCCAGTATTTTGTGTATTTCAATAAAGAATATTCAGCAAATAATTATTTTAACACCAATTCCACACAATTAGTTAAAACTACCATTTGTTTACTGCAGGTTAGTGGTCACTACTTTATTGCAATTAAACCATGTTAGTATATCAATTAAACCATGTTAGTATATCAATTAAACCATGTTAGTATATCAATTAAACCATGTTAGTATATCAATTAAACCATGTTAGTATATCAATTAAACCATGTTAGTATATCAATTAAACCTTGTTAGTATATTAATTAAGTCTTTTCATAAATAGTTTCTTTGTTGTTTTAGTTTTTCAGTGTTCATTTTCACTTATAAACAGTCTCATTATTATTTCTAGAATTATGGTATTTGTGTGTTTTGAAGGTTGCATTGTGTTTGGTTTTAGTATAAAATGGTTAGAATAATTGCTAAATCAATAAATACCAAGTAAGTGTCTCCCAGCTGAATAAACGGAAGTCATCAGTTGCAGTCTGCAAGAGTTGCCATAAAGAAAAGTAGGAAATGAGCATAAAGAAGTAAAAGCTGGTTTGTCTGTTTTTTGGGGGGTGGGTACTGCTTATGCTTGTAAAACGCAGAACCCTGTTACGGATTTTTTTAATTATTATTCTTTGCACAGACAGTGAACCCAACAGTGACAATGAATTGCTAGTGTATTTGTGATTTGCAAGTAACCAACATGGCGTCTCAGATAGAACAGTTATGTCACAATCACCTTCTGGAATTTCATTTCAATTAGAAATAACTTCTATGGATTTGTTGATTGTGGTCCTGTTTACCCTCACCACACTACCGACAATATGTATAACAAAAACATGTTAAGTTAATAAGTTAACCGTGCAGTTATCACTCACTTTATTCACAATTATAGATGTGACAGATCCAGTTTTCAGTTAAACTTGATAATTAATTAAAATATTAAAGGATAATATAAGTTACAATTTTAGAGAGCTAAATTAACAGAGTAGAAGCCATTGAATTAATATATTAAAAATAGGTAAATGTGTTTTAAATAAGCATATATATCTATATCTATATCTATATATATATATATATATATATATATATATATATATATATATATGAGTAAAAGTTTCAATTTCATTTTAAAATACTTGTAGCAGTATAAAAATAGATTTGGCTTTTGTGGTTGAATATGTTATTTGCACTTCACTTGCATTAGATTTCTGTGTGTATGCCCTATAGCTATTGCTCTTAATGTTAATTTAACTTAATGTGTAAAGCTATTATTTTGATTAACTTTTTAGTTATTAACAGACCTTCAATAATAAACAGGTACCTTTGTTGTAGACTATAGTGGCTTCTTCCAGACATGAACAGATAAAGATCATGGATGTAAAATTTCAGCTACAATAGTTTCATAGAAGTACATTAATATATCATTTACCAGTAATGTGCGTTATGAAAATATAATCTTATGTAAAAGGCTGCATTGAAATGTTTGCCCAGTAATCCTTGTCAAAGGTATAGCAGTCTGTGTCTATTTGTTGAATGAAATATTGAATAAATAACTTGTCTGAAACAGAGTACAGATTCTAATATGAAGAAAATCGACAGCAATGTGTTTTATGCTAGGTGAATGTTGTTGTTTTTATTTTTCTCTGTTACTATATTTTATGTAGTTGGACAAACTGTAAGAAAAACCATGTCGCTTCTCATAATACATTGATAAATAAATTCACTAATACATAGAACTAGTGATCATACAAAATGTATACATTTAAATTATGTCAAGACAACAAAATGTTTATGTTTTATTTTGTTATGCAACATAGATTGTGGTGGTTTAAACAGTTATCAATGTCGTCCCCATTGAAACTGTTTGTTCTCTGTGCAGGCCCGCCAACCAGGTATATACAATATATTGTAATAATGCATGGTAGCCAACTCACAGTATCTGAAATCATTGTTCTATTAAGCATTCTTATTAGAGCAACACAATAAAGGCATGTGTTAAGTGCATGTGACTCTCAACCAAGTCAGCATGGGAGCCAGTCAGACAAGGTATAAATGTTTGGGGTGAGTTCCATTGATTTTTTTTTTCTCCATCATTTTTTAATAATGAGGTTTGTCAAATGAAGAGCATGCATGTATTACATTCTCAAATGATGCTGGTTTGCAAGATTGAATTATAGAGGACTGACAATAATCCAATGGCTCCACTAATTGCATAGTCTGCAATAATATAGCAGGCTACATTGTATGTTTTTTATTTTATTTTTTTACTTATAAATATTTTTCTATGCAATGGGATGGGAATAGCAAGTACCTTTAAAGGGTATTGAAGCATTTAGATAATTCTTCTGAGCACCTAAATGTGTATTTTTCTTGAAACAATGTATAATTGACATTAATGAAGCTAGCAAGTTTATTTTACAGTTGACATCAAAAAGAGTGCATCATACAGAAACGTACACATCTTAGGAAATGCTAACAAAGTGCATGCAAATAATGAGTCCTGTTTATTAATTTTAGTTTTCATTTCTTTTTTGTTTGTTTGTTTGTTTAAATTCAGTCAAATTCCAGTGAAAGAGTACTGCAATGTCTGAAGGACATTCTGTCACTGAGTTTTAAAGAGGCTATGCTTTACAAAGATGACATTTATGACATACTTTTTAGCAATCTGATTTTTACAAGTGTTTCTGTCAAATGATGATTGTGTTGTATTATTGAGGATGTGCTTTCTTGAATAGGGCAGTTACCCCAGCTGATTACTACCAAGTTGCTCTGTTTTTTTTTTAATATATATATAATATATATACAACTTTTCCAATGATATGAATTTCAATCCAATACAAAAAAGGTGGTATCTTGTTTTACATTTATGTAAGAACAGATCAAAGTACAGTTTTTTTTTTCCTTCATATGTTCAAACATTCAGGAAATGGTATTTGAAAAGTCTCTTTTACATTTTTGGCTCAAAGGTTTTAAATATGCATTTATCATAACCTAATAATGTCTTTGTCTTCATGCTGAGGAATTCCGATCAAAGTTTTCCCCTTCTTTTTATACTTTAGGGGATTTTCAAACGTCGGGAAGTGTGGCTGTAATGCCCCAAGATTTGTTCTCCCTGAAAGAAATCATAGTAACAATTTATTAAACTACAGAGCAACCTGGGTTTTAGGGGTCTGCATTTATTTTACTGCTTAGTTTTATTTGTTATAAAATATATGCCTGCCAGCATTTGTTGAGTTTAAGTTATTAACTGTAGACATTTTCATGCATTAACAACTACCTATAGTTATCTGTTTGGTATTGATTTTCTATAGGGTTTCATTTGCAAATCAGTGGGGCATTACGTTGCAAAAAATAAGAAAGCAATAAAAATGAATTGTAGTAAACAATTTGCATTGAGCATTCGGATACTAAATGATAGTCAATCAGATGATGTCACTGAAAAAAGAAAGTGTATAAAGTACCACACATTCTTGAATAAACACAACACTTTTTTGATTTAAAATATAATAAAAAATAAAACTCATTAAAAACGAAGTACTTTATTCACACAAATTTAATAAGATATATCACAACTGTTTGGTCCATAAATATTTAAGGGGAAATAGCTTCTATACACCATCTTTATCAAGGAACAAAGAGACATGGACAATTTTGTTAGACCACTTACTGTACTATAAACACGAAGATCAATATATAAGATTCATGGATTTACCAACTATATCTGAAAGAGTGCACAGCTGCTTTCTATGACATCTCTGACCCCTTTCGACAGGATTTACCATAAAAAGATCTTCAGAAAATAAGAATTAAAACAGTACAAAACTAGCGAGGCGTCAGAAGGATGTGAATCAGTAAACAAACAACATACATATCCTGATTTTCACAAACTTTCTCCCAAGTTATAGCATAAGGCACATAGTAGAACTGAGTTAGGCATCTACTGCAAGTAGATCTATAGTACCATTTTTGTTCTGTCAAAAAAAAACTTTTTGACACTTTCAATAAAACGTTCTTAATACAAGCAATAGTTTTCCTTAGCTTTCAGCCAGAAGAAACATGTTTTTGGTCTGTTCAGTGGCAAATGTCCGTAATGAAATGAAAATGTTTTTTTTTGAGGATGTGAATGACATTATTTTTTGAAAATAGTTTCTTAGTACCTTTTCAGCTCTAGATCCTGCTTTTTTCTCTTTTTTTTTCTTTTTCTTACAGCAGTAAGTTTCTAACACCCTGAGCAACATATCTAATAATGCATTTTCTATTGGGCAGTGTATTGTCAACGTTTAATTACACTTAAGACAATATGTACTGGTAATCTGTAATAAGAGTGTACCACATTACCATTGTATTTAGGCACTGAGGCCTGCATTGGTAAAAGTGCTTTTTTATTAGAACAATTAGCTAATAATACCACTCCCCTTTGTCTGGTTTTAGTTTAAAACAATAAGTAATTGAGTCAAATTTTGTCAGTATTGGAATTTGACACATCTCATACAATGTATCAAGATTACCAGATGAACAATTACCACTGTACAGATCTCAATAGTCCTGTTAGCTTCCCGCTACAGTAAACTGGAGTATGACAAAACAAAACATAGATTGAGGTCAGCATCCACCTGGCTTTTGAGTTCAGGAACATTGTCATTTGAGATTTTTAGGACTTGTTATTTGCTGCATATCGATTAACTGAAAATACTGTGTACAACCTTGTACTTCACAATTATCTATTGCTACCTTTTACAACATGTTATTATTTTACATAAATATGTAGGCAGTATTTAAAAACAAATCCATACAATAGTTTTAAAGGTTATATGTTGCTGATAGGCAGATGGTTTCTTACAATCCAATGAAACTCAATATAAGGGAAAAAAGAAAGAACAAATCTCTCCTTAAGTTATTTTAGAAAGTTTACTAAACATTTCACAAATAAATATTTTACTTATTTCCATAATGGAAATTATTAAGTTATAACAAATCTAGCACATAGTGATGGGATTTAATGTTGGGTATGAAAAAATCATATATTCATATCTGTCAATTATTTGTGTTCATAAAAAAATTAAAACAATAAGTAAAACATTTATTTTTGAGCTGCAACATGATTTTTAAAATTGGAATAAATAAACTCATGATCACTTTAAACAACTGTCTATAATGCTGAACTTCCTCAATGCAAAATAAAAAGTTTTGAACATATTAGCTAAAAACTCAGCTGCCAAGTGGTTGCAAATGCTACACATCAAGATTTCTGTTTGTTTGTTTGTTTGTTTGTTCTCCCATGATCTGTCTGGTCATTTAAAATGTCTTGTAAACTGTTAGAAAAGGTTTGTTAAGGTAGTTTGTGAGGGACTCCCGGATTCGTGGCTGTCCAGACTAGAGGTCACTGAAGTCACTACGGTGATTGTGGGATTGGTCAGGTCTGTTAAAGTGGTTGCAGTGCCGGGTGGAGTTAATGCGCCGCTGTCTGACGAGGGTGGAGGTGGTAGTGAAGTGCCATCAGCTTTATCAACACCCCCATTCTCCTGTCGCAAAACGTTCCTTCTGAATTTGGCTCTTGCGTTTTGGAACCAAACCTGCAAACCAATCCCAATTGATTTCTTTACTTTTCTTTACTTCTTCTTTATTTGTTTAACTATTTGTTTTAAATTGCAATTATTTGTTGTATCTAATTAAAACCACAGTTGTTTTGCTACAGGTTGTACTACAGGTAAAAGAGAAGACGACATTATGTACTTTGTCACATACAGAACTGGGGGGGGGGGGGGTGGTGATTTGACACATCTGTTTTTCTATAATTAATGGGTAGGAATCAACTAGCAATAAAAAATAAAAAAAATCAATTAAAGCTGTATGTTGCCTCCACCAATCAAATATAAATACTGTAACATGGTTAATAATGGTAATACATTTCAAACTGTGCTGAAAAAAATGCAACTTATTGATTTTATCAATGTGTGCATATTGATACTTGGGGCACAGCCAAATCCTTGATCTGTTGAACAGAACCGGTTAATGGCACTGTTTGGATACAAGCAGTGGGTTACATACACATCTACACAACAAAGCCCTGACAATGAAACAGTGTTCCTCTCCTACTCCACACTACATTACCTCTAATACAACCAATGGAATGGGTCCTGATACAAAACAATGATTATGTAAATAATATAAAGGTAAAAAGTAACAGTAACATTCAAATTGAGGACATGCTTACCTGGAGAACTCTTTTGGTTAGCCCAGTTTTCTGGGCCAGTTGTTTTAAGTCTTTAGCATCAGGGTTGTGGTTGATGGCAAAGTATGACTTCATAGTGCGGAGCTGGTTGTGCTTGAAAGATGTGCGCATGCGCTTGGACTTCTGGGAGGCAGGGTAAGGCTGCTGGTCTCTGTCCAAGTGATTAGCCTCATTTTCATTACAACCTGATTGGAGAATAACAAGAGCTCTCAAAATAAGAATACAACCAAACACTATTCCAGGCATAAGCAGTTCACATTGTGACATGTGTTTAACATAATCATCCTGTACATATACTATTATATATTACATTAAATAGTTGGAAGTTAAATTTTGCCCCACCAAAAATGTTAGATGTGTTTAAAACTCTTATTTTCCCCAATCTCTCCACTCCTCTAAACCAGTTTTACAGGTAAATGAAACAGAGACCCACGAGGTAAGAGGATTTGCCTAAACTATTATTATTATTATTATTATTATTATTATTATTATTATTATTATTATTATTATTATATTTTTTTTACTAAAACATGTGTAAGCTTTGCTTTTCATTTAAAAATAGAACTGACATTCAAATGTTATTCAACCTTAGCATGCCAGCACACAAGAAAACTGTAACCCATCGTGCCATCACAGCGGACGTTGGGCAATTTAACTCCATTCCAAACAGTCTAGCACATCAACCTGATAAAATACATACAAGTTCATTTACTTGAGGGCATTACATCAGTTAAATTGAGTGTGTTGCATGTTTTGCTTAATTTTAATTGCATATGATCTACGTATGTGATAGTATTTAAGAATAAATTACTCAAGGGTCTTTTGAGGCGTTATGTTGTGTGTTTCATTTGTAATCTAATGAAAAATATACTAATTTCAGGGCACTTGGTATATCTGCAAACATAAGCCATCTGTCTCAAAACTTGTTGTGCATCCTGCAAACACTCTTTTCTTATGAACTTACTCATCTGCCAACATTAAATTTGACCTGTATGTGTGTTTATAAGCCCAAAGGGGTCAAAAGCGAACAATTCATCCTTTATGAAATATATTTTTAAAAGAGCAAAAGGATTTCCTATTCTCTTCTGTATGGCCAGCTGTGAAAACTTGGCCTCTATGGAAAAAAATGTTGTAATATTTTTTCAGGGTGTATTTATCACAATTTGGTATTTTGTTATTACTGGCGCTCTATAATGACAAGGGGTCCCTGTTGAAAAGATGCTGCCATAAAACTCATGAACCTATTTTTATTGCAGGCCTCTTTTCCCTACTTTTTCTTCTTTTTTGTATTAAGTTAAGTTATAAATATATTTTACTGCAACAAGGTAGACATGTCAGAAGAAATTTAAAATATATTTATATTTGAATCTTTAACAGGTATTTTGTGTTTATCTTCCATTGACTGAGCTGATGTTGCACCAAAGCATTGTCTATACTGATTTATATTAGTTTTGGCAATTCTGATATTTAGTCTGTGTTATTTACCATTTTTTAAAGGCTTCCTTATTTATAAACTCAATTAAATAACGATTCCATGCTGCTACTAGGCCGTCTTTGCTTGAATTAATTTCAGCCTAAAAGCGGCCAGCAGGGGTCCCTACAGCACCATGCTAGCAAAAACTTCCTCATAAAAAACAAGGCACAAGACATTTTTAGTTTGGGCATTTTATTGTAATAAATTGTGATTTTAGGTTTTAAAATAATAATTTTAAAACAAGATACTATAATATTATAAAAACATCCGTAATGTTGTGCATGCAACGAACATATGTGTACAACAATCAATCAAAATATCAATTCATTATATTTAATTATATTTCAATAATTGAATTATGAAATATTTGAATATTAAAAAGAGCATCACTGTTTTATAATCTGCATTACACAGTGTTATTTAAAATGAATAGGTCTTAATATTTAAACATAATCATATATGTATAATCTGAAAACAATAAAAAAATGCCTTATTGTCCTATTTTGTCTTTAACAATAAAAATACAGAATAATCCATATAGAAGCCTATAATTGACATACATAATGCAAGTAATGAAAAGCAATATACTGTACATAAATGTAAATTTTAAAACAATAGGTCATTTTTTCGTTTCTGTGTCTGAACAGTAGTGTGTGAAATTACCAGGCCCTTCTATGTTCTACATAGTTTGGTTTACGTTCTATAAAGAACCATTCCTAAGTACCGCACAACAAACACAGGGTTCAATATAACGAATTAATTACAAAACCAAATGTTTCTAAATAGAAATATTAGGGGGTTGATAAGTATATGCGTCATAATTATGGATTATAACTTGAACCATTTGAGCCTATACAACTCTAGGGAAAACCTCAAAGTTTGAACACTATGTTTCTGGAACTATGCATTATTCAATATAGAGGACTGGTTCTTCATAGAACACAAACAAAACAAGGGTTCACGAGTCAAAGAAACCAAAACGATTCTATAGAATGCTCAGGAACCATTTTTGTGTATAAAAGACGGTTACGAATATACTGCAATGCAAAAAAAAGCAAATCAATTATTCAATTCAATTGTTGTTTGTTTTTACTATTCTTTAACATTGAAAACAAACATGGAATTCAATCAAAGTGAATTTCGTGTTAATATATTTCCTTATATACCGCCTTCGTGTCGAGAAGGCCTTTTAAAAGACATACTTTCTATACGGTTTTATTTGTGCATTGGCAAATCTAGTCAGAAAACAAACGTTAGGCGTAGTGCAACATATTAACTGTAATGTAAAACTTATAAAAACGAATTGAAACATTTTTTTTTTAAATAACATCGTGACAATTGTGTTGGTGTTATTTTGCAGCAGGTGTTATTCGGGATACAATGTGTTATTTTAGTGCAGGCGGTCTCGTTATTTTGTGAACTGCGGCGACCTTATGAGGGTGATTAAAAACTGGTTGGAAGCCAGGATTCCTACGTCACCTTCAATTAACACAGAACAATTAACACGCAGATTACCCCGATTTTACTCCATTCAGGACGAACAGCAGAAACTTGGCACACAAAGCCAAACTTTCTCGACCAAACGATAATTACAAAAACGGTTACAAAAGAAACGAACTGGGAAAATAATATGATGACTTCAATGATGAGAAGATTCCATGGCTTGACTGGTTGCAATTATAATTTTTAAAAAGTTCTTCTTATAGGTTCTTTATTGTAAGTGTTAAACGTTATTATTAGAATTTAGCATGTAAGTTCAACATTCCATTTGTTCTTATTACACGTATAAACTATAAACTTCAGGGGGGGTTGCTAAGCTATGAAACAATTTACTAGGGTATTTAAAAAAGTCACAATATTTAAAATATGAGAATTTGCTGGCTATCGCTTCATAAAACATATTAAATACTTTTCGATATATAATGCATAACATACGTGTTGCAAATTCGTTTATAGTGCGGCGGATTATAAAAAAATATATAAAACTCACTTGCTCAATAACTTATAGATATACTTTTTTAACTGAATAAAGGATATAGGAGAGAGCGTACTAATATTATAAATGTATTGACGTTTCAGTGGAGGGAACATTAGTTTTGTATAATATTTTGTTCAAGGTTGGTGCTTTTGCACAGTGCGTAATATGCTTATAGGAAGGCAGGTATACTATTAAAACTAATACAATCAAATACATTAATACAATTAGTCTAAAAGCTCCTAATTGAACACACCACCTGAGGGATGGTTCGGTTTTTTTCTCTCTCTCTCTTTTTATTTACTGTCTGTTTATGTACACATTGTATTTTAATTTAAAACGGCCAAAACGATAGGCCTTCTTTGAATATTAAATAGCACGAGCATTTATTATAATTAAACTGTAGTATTTATAAACAGCTGATTTACCATTTCGGCCTTATCGCTGTCGCTTTACCTATTACTAGTGCATTTTAATGTGCAGCCTAGTCTTTTTTTTTTTTTTTTTTTTTTGGTTAGATAGGCTATTTTTTAAATAACTATGTCTTTTTTGTTGCATGTTTGTCTTTGTAAATAAGGGACTGTGTTGTTCACTTCCACAAGTGATAATGGAAGTACCCTAGTGCTACCCACCTGAATTGTAATTGGCTATGTCTACTCCCATTGCCGGACTCTTTCTCTTCCTTGGCCTCCCTTTCTGTACCGTGCCAGTGCCGTTAAAGTAAGGCAGCGCCATCCCCCCTCCTTTGGCAGCTAATTCGGTGTAGTTTAACTGGGGGTGGTATTCTCCTTGCAGAAGGGTCTCGAAGTGGACCCTGCAGTACACCAGGTTTTCTTTCATGCCAAAGTGGTCTCCCGTGGTCAGCGTCTTGTTGCACGTGGTACAAGTAAAGCAGCTCAAGTGGTACACCGAGTCGCGGGCGCGCATCACCATTTCCGAGGCCGAGATCCCAAGGTGGCAGCGGGCACATCTCTGCACAGAGAACCTTCTGAAACAGCAAACATGTCTTAAATAACAGCCTTTTTAATTTTTTATTTTTTTTACTGTATTTGCAAAATTGCCTTAAACATATTTAGATAAACACAGTTTAAATGCATCATTTTCCATTTGAAATACTAAACACCCTTGCTGTATTTGCAACTTTGAACACAGCGAACAAGTCCTTGCCCCTATTGTGATGTGTTTACATTGGTGTACAAATACCCCCCTCCCCCCTTCATGAAAGTCTGGATCCGCCCCTGATACACACACACACACACACACACACACACACACACACACACACACACACACACACATATTTTATATATATATATATATATATATATATATATATATATATATATATATATATATATATATATATATATATATATATATATATATGCCTACAGTACATATATAGGCCAACATGAATATCCACAGAAAAGGCAAATGCAGCTACTGTACTTGTGGTAACACTTTAAAATAAGTGTCAGTTCATGATTATTTCATGTGTATTAAGGGAAATGTTATGAAGTTATGAAAAGTATGTCATGAACTCATGCTTGTGGCTTTTGAATTCAATAGGAATTTCATTTGAAATCAGTAGAAAATCATGTGTTAGTTACATTGGAATTAGACACTTATTATTAGACACTTAAGTGTTACCGTACTTGTTTTTTCTGTTGCAATAAGCCTAGATATACTGACAAGCACAGCAAGTAGCATTTGAACATCTAGTAAATTGTAATAGTCTAAAGTTATTACTTTTTCCATCTGTTACATTTTGAAATCAAAATGCATTGCTTGAAAAACGCAACACCGTATGCGATACAGACAATTGTTGCATAAATAAACAACAATAAATACACAAGTAAAGCACCGCACTTTTCAAATGCAAGTACTGTATAGGTCTCGGTTTCGAGAAATAATGCACTGCTTGTGTATTTTAAAAAGAGGTTTAAAAATTAAAAGTGTATATATATATATATATATATATATATATATATATATATATATATATATATATATATATATATATATATATAATGAAGGCTATATTTGCATCCTGAGCCATTAAAAAAAGGCATAATACCACAGGAAGTCAAAAAGTGATCATTCCTCTAGAGGAAAATATACTTGAACTTTGACCACAAAATGTCTCGTTTTCAATCAATCGACAAGACCCACAGTACAGACATGTTAATTAATGATCAACAAAATGAGAATACTTAAAAAAAAATGTAGGCCTAAAGCTAGTACATTCGTATCTCAGAGAAACTAAACGGATAACGACATAGAACGTCTGTACAGCACTGAAAAACACTTATTATAAAAAAAAAACAAAAAAAAACGAAAAACACGACCTATATTGCTGAACCTCGTCTTCTTTAATATTAGCATCACAAGGGTATCCATGTATTATATATATATATATATATATATATATATATATATATATATATATATATAGATAGATAGATAGATAGATAGATAGATAGATAGATAGATAGATAGATAGATAGGAATCTTCAGTGAGTTACAGGAAAACAATTCCATCTCGGGTTTCTGTCATTGTCTTGTAATTTATGATGTCACAGAAACCCTAGATGGAATTATTTTCCTGTAACTCAATGAAGCCCATCTATTTTAGGGGTTCTGTGACATCATAAATTAGGAGACCGAAGGCCTATCTATTATTTTTTATAATACATGGATATCCTTGTGATGTTAATATTAAAGAAGACGAGGCTCAGCGCTGTACAGACGTTCTATGTCGTTCCGTTAGTGCTTAAGGTTTATTTGGACGATTGCCTTTTCCTTGTTTTAATTTCACGTTCCTCTCCAGTTTCTCTGAGATACAAATGTACCAGCTTTATATATATATATATATATATATATATATATATATATATATATATATATATATATATATATATATATATAAACATATTCTCATTTTGTTGATCATTAAGAACATGTCTGTACTGTGGGTGTTGTCGAGTGATTGAAAACTAGACATTTTGTGTTTGAATTGAAAGTGATGGTCTCGAGGAGTCGAATGGGCCAGCGTTCAAGTATATTTTCCTCTAGAGGAATTACCACTTTTTGACGTCATTACTGTGGCATTATGGCTTTTTTTCTTTTTTTATAATGCCTCAGGATGCAAATATAGCAAATATATGTTGTACGTGTGCTGACACTTTCCTGTAATCCGATTCTTTTATATCTAAATGTCTATGCGCTTACCTGTAGTAATCCTCTTTGCAGTAAATGCTGCCATCCTTTGCGAAACAGGTGAGTTCAGATTCGAGGGCCAGTTTACATTCACAGCACTTGAGACACCTAAGGTGCCACTGCTTATCCACCGCCAGTAAATAATATCTGTCAGAGATTTTACTGCCACAACCAGCGCACAAGGCAGGCTTCTCCGGACTCATAGACGGCATACTCTAAAAACAATTGCCAAGGAAAAGAAAATGGTCATTTTTGATCAATGAAGCTCAAATGATGCATTTTTATATACACTGCTAGGGTTTTCAACGATTACTAACGAATTAAGAAATTACTTTCCGTGTTATTAAAATTCAATATCCAAAAGGTTTGGTTGTGCATTAAAAAGATAGCCTTTAAAGATGTTCGCCTGTATATAGCTATTTAATAACCCGAGGCATATACACACACTAAATACATAAATAAGTAAATAATAATCTATTAACAACACAAATTCATGACAATATATGTAGTCCTAGAGAGCCAAATAGGATTACATGCACGAACATTATTCTGAAAACAATATGAAATTGTTTGGGGAAGGGTTTCAAGTATTAGCCTTTTCTCCATTGTTGTCATTGCTTTGAGCCTATGCTTTCTTTCTTGCTTTCTTTCTTTCTTTCTTTCTTTCTTTCTTTCTTTCTCTTTCTTTCTTTCTTTTTAAGTAATACACAGTTACACAGTTTCTTCCTGAAACCCCATTATAGGCTATATGTTTTGGCTGGTACTTAACTGTATGCTTAAGATTTGACAGGGGTACTATGTATGTATCGTCTCAAAAATAATAAAGTCTGCCAATGAACTTTGAGTAATGTAAGGTGAATATATATATATATATATATATATATATATATATATATATATATATATATATATATATATATATATATATGCATTCTCGCAATCAAGTTAGGTCCATTCAAGTCTCATGCCCACAAAGGTTTTTTTTTGTTTGTTTGTTTTTATTTCAAGTGGCGTAGCACCGAGGCGAAACAAATTGCAACTACATTGAAGTGATAGTGACTTTTGGATGTGTAATAATTGAGAGAAAACTTTATTTTATTTTAATGAAGTGTATCAAGACCTTTTTCCAAAATGACCACGAATCGTTTTTAACACGGACGAAAGTTAGGCTACTATTTTAGTAAATAAAAAAGGTTGGTCATCCTAATATCCTAATAAAATATGATTTCCCCAAATAAAAATGCTATGCCCATACATTTAAGCTATGTATTCATTTTATTTACATTATATTAACAATATTTTACAATACCTGATACCTATATATATATATATATATATATATATATATATATATATATATATCATTATTCACTTTATTCTGCGTGTTTTAACTGGGTCTATAACGCATTTTAACAGGCCTTTGAATACAATACTATGGGGTATTACTCAAGGCCTATTATACAATACACATGTTACATTATAACTGACCATTAATGCATTTTACAAAAAAAAGTGAGAATTATAAGCAAATATACGGTGTGTGCATTCTTTTTTTTTCTAACGGGAAATAAAAATAATTAATATAATAACACATTATTTGAACAAGTTGCTTGAATAGGTGTATTTAACCAAACTCAAACAGAAAAAAATAACTTTTTAGAAAACACAGTTCTCCTTATACCTGCCTACTAGTGCGTCATAAAACTAATGGAAGAAGACTGTAGTTTGTTTAGGTGTTTGAAAATAATTTGTTGTTTTAATCTTGTCCTCCTTACCGTTTCCCTTACGTTCATTTGGACCCCCTTGACCAGGTGAGATTCCGATTTAGATCTCCTTTCCATCTCCTCCATGATTCCTTGGATATGATCCCCGGAGATTCCATGGAAAAGCATGGCTGATGGACGGAATGTGCAAGTGTTTTCTTCTGCCCTACACCCCACAACTTCCATATACACCCCAAGAGTATTAGATGATCATCCAAAAATATCTACAGCAAGAGACACACACAGATGCTTACTTTAACTTTTGCAAGTACAACTTAAAACTATTAACAAAAAATGCAAAGAAGAACAAAAAACAAACAAAAAAACCTCGCAGCACTCTTGGTAATGAGCTTGCATAAAAGTGTAGTCCAGATAATAAGGCAACCAAATTAAACAGTGGTGGAACAAACAATAATAATAGTAGTAAGGGTCGGTATTTTTTTGCAGTCCCTGATTTCGTTTAGGGGTTCCAAGTGCTTGAAGGTCAGGTTGGGACTGCCTGGATTTCAGAGCTCTGTCCTATTTGTGAAGAGAGCAAAAGCCTGCCCAGTTTGGATAATTGGGTAGGAGGAGTTCTCCCTCACTGAATTGCCACTGATTTCTGTTCAGCAACAAAGACCTGTCATACTCTTCTCAACCCCCTGGTGATAGGCAGCAGTAGTAAAGAGATAGGCAACGTGGTAGTGATGCTTTTTATTTGGATAATTATTGCAAATCATTTTAGTCCTTTGTATTTTACGCAGGATAAGTTAAGCAAACGTCGCCCCGGATCTTTGGAACAAGAACCCCTTTTCAGATACTTACCCAGAGCTGCAGTTTAAAACACACAGTCTATATGTTGTCATTTATTTCTGTTATATGTTTTGCTAAATAAATGCTGTGATATATTTAGCTTCACGTTTATAGTAAAAAGTTATTCAGCGAAAAGTTTTCCATTTTGCTGCGATGAGTTTAATATAAACCTAATAAACATTTTTTTTAAAAAATCACAAGAAAGTTTCACGGCTACTCAAGCAGGTTGTTGTCAAATAATAACAGTTTCCTTATCAATAGAGAGGCTATAGATCCCTAAGAACCCTCATGTGTTATTATAACAGATCACTTCTTGACTGTGTTGGATATTTTAACACGTCCAAAGAAAATATTACTGAAATCATGACTAAATATAAATAAATAGCAATGATGCACAGTATACAATAATGAGAAAACGAATAAGCAAATTCATGTTTTGATTTTAATGCAGGGACAAGCAATCAGTGTTAAGTTTATTGTCATCTTTATTGCAACACAACAGTGTGACAGTTCTAATAAGTAGTTTGTTTAGCCTATAGTTTAAGTATGTAGACCGAACAGCTGTTTTGTGCAATCTATTGAAACCATGTTGCATTTCAAACGTCTTTAAATTAAATAGTTTGTATTAATTTATTATTATAACAAATAATTTATGATAGTCTGCTACCTACTTTTAGTGTTCGTTACCACGTGTCATATTGCAAAGCAGTGTGCGGAGTTAAATCCTTTGTCTTTGAAGTAGTATGTCGCCATCCCTTCAGGGGTAGCGTCTGCCAACTGTATAGATTACACCTCAAACCATTCTGCAGGAACTTCAGGTAGCGAGGCGTCTCTCCTCTAACCTTTAGGGATCCTACTACACCCCACCCCCGCATCCACCTTAAACTCGCGTGTAAAACACCCACTAAATCAGATTTGATTTTTGCACAGCCCCCATGTACATACCTCCCCGAGCTTGTTAACAAACAAAATGAAATTAGTCAGCATCCAATTTTAATCTGACTGCTCCGCTTTTGTTGTATAATAGACAAATACAAAACGTGGCGGTCTGGACTTGCAGTTCCTCACACTATCCAGACTCTGGTATTCAGTCCATAAGGCACAACTGCATGTGTAAATTATACTAATCAAGTGAAATAAACTGTGATTTGCTTTTTTGTTGGCATGGTGTAATCTGACAGCAGGCCTGCTATTTACTGTAAGTAATGTAATTAGTCGTTTTGAAGAGAAATCAATGCTCTTTAAATAAAACAGCTATCTATCCTCGACATTTTAATACACAGTGGGAATCCCAATGATCCGAGGTTGTGTTTTCTATAGCAGCACGACATTCCTAATAAATTTGGTTTACATCAACAGATTTGTGAATTAACAGAGTTAAATAGATGAACAGATATTATCAGTTTAACGAAATCATTGCATGCAGATATGGATGTAAAAGCACAGCTTTAAAATAGTGAGAGAGAATTACATATTATAATCCAATAAGAAAGCGACAGGACATCTCATAATTTGTAACCAACCAAAAAAATAATTATTATTTAACGAATTACATTTTTATTTTACAACAAATAAAATAAGGATAACACATATATTTTTAAAAAGCTGTGCAGGATAGCAACAAATGCTGTAAGCAAACTTGTGTGAATGGAAATGAGAGATGTTGTAATGCAAATAGTTCAGCCTGTTGTAAATTAGAATGCTGTAGTTTTTCTTAATCATGCATTTTGTGTTTTTAATGCTAGATTAAGTGCTTTATAATTACGATGTCCTAAAGTTCAAAAAGCACAGTGCAGGGTTACATTTTGATTGCTTTAATGAACGCATGCATTTACGGTTCAATTGTAATGTTTCAATTCCCCACCATCTCAGTCTTGTAAAGCGGTTCATTACCTTTTATACCGGTCCTTTTCAAAACAAACATATTAATAGATGGATGAGTAGTTTATTTTGTTTTTGGTTTTTCTAAATAAAGGAAAGTACTTTCCCTCTCGCTCAATGCAAATCCGCAGGTGCAGTATAGTGATCCTTGCCAACACAGATACTTGGAAAAATGTTTCATTTCCATAGCCATCTCGGCTCAATAGCACAACAACATGTAATTGGCCGCTCCAATAGCACAACTCAGAAAGGCTAAACCTCACAACCTGGATTCGCTATTAATTAAGGAGACTATTGTTTTCGCTCCGTCAGTCCTGTGTAACGTATTCTCGATAATTTTAATGACACCAGCGATGTATACACGAAGGGAAAATACGTACTTAACCTTGAATCTGCAACATATAAGGGTCTATACTAAAATAAATAAAACATAAATACATGTAAAACAATATTATTAATAATATAAACAGTTAGCTTTGTTAAACATTAGTTGTAAATGAAATAACAGCATATTCATCGTACAACCTTATTACACATGATCTAGGATGATTTGTGTGAAATTTGCAAAATTAAACATATTGAAATTTTAATTTGAAATATTTTCAAACCTTTGGTTGTGAACTTCAATAAAGGCTGCCTGGTAATTGGCTTTACCCAGCATAACACATTTTAAAAGAAAAGCAGTTCACGTGCTCACCAATTAAACCAATTACTTTTGCGAATACTAAGGTCAATTCTTCTTCTGACATTATGCGTTTGTTATTTTGAAATATACAGTAGTCTTCCTTCCCCCCTTAGAAAACCGAGTGCCATGGTTTTATTAGCCTATTGTATGGAAGTGTTAAGACATTTCGGAGAGACTGTTTCTCTTCTTAACCTGTATGGTCTTAAATAAATTATTTGCATGAGATTTGCCTGGTAAACCTCATAAGTCTTGACCACGGGCTAAGAAGTGAAAGCTATTACAGCGTGAAGGATTTACGCAAGATCCCTTGTGCAATGACATGCCATGCACACAAATATAACTAAACAATGTATAGGCCTACAATCAAAAGGTTGACTAGTTGTTAAAACGTTTTTTTTTTTACTGTACATTATGTATAATGTATTTGATACTAATTTGATACCAATGTTTTCTTTTTTAAAGTTATTTTCTTATATAGGCTATCGCTCTCGATCGAATTAGACACTGACATTGTTCAGAGACGTGGAATAGCATGCATGGTTTTAAATTACTTTCTGATTTGAACATGGCATATAATTATAAATCGAATTATAGGCCTACAGATCAGTACATAGGAACATAAGAACATAAGAAAGTTTACAAACGAGAGGAGGCCATTCGGCCCATCTTGCTCGTTTGGTTGTTAGTAGCTTATTGATCCCAGAATCTCATCAAGCAGCTTTTTGAAGGATCTCAGGGTGTCAGCTTCAACAACATTACAGGGGAGTTGGTTCCAGACCCTCGCAATTCTCTGGGTAAAAAAGTGCCTCCTATTTTCTTTTTCTGAATGCCCCATTTATCTAATCCTTTAGTAATACTATACATATATATAGTTTGCAAAGTATTTTTTTTATTTTTTTTTAATGGCAAAAGCCAGTTCTGCAATTATGATACAACTTTTCACTTATTGCAAATTTTTAAAAATGTAAAAATAGCAATAATACAAAAAATAAGTTGCTTTTGTCAAAAGCATGTTCAACTTGATAATAAATTAATGTCATAGCACTAATTAGCTTCTCGTGTAAAATACTTGCGTTGTGTAGTATTGTGTATTTCCATGTTGAAAAATATAAACAAAATATTAAGATGTAATAGCTATAATATTCGGGTGCCGTTTATGTCTGGGCAAATACATTGTAATTAACACACCAACCTACTACCTACATAATGCAATTGCTAGTAATACCCGGGTATGGAAAACTGTAATCAACAACGCCATGATCTGTTTTGGGCGACTATTTGTTAACTACAAAAAAAAATACTGCATTATTAATTATTTAATGTATTGTAAAACAGTCTATGTCCAGGCTTCTTCTAATTTCAAACCCTTGCCACTCTAAAGATGTGTAACAATTTACGCCGATAACCAATCTACATTCCACAATACACCACGTTTAAAATCCGGATTACGATGTGACGTTACGGGACAGGTACGTTGCCCTATTGGCTTTCCAAACAATACCTGCCAGTTATCAAATTCGCATCAGAAGAAACCGCTGTCCCCGACAACTCTGCTGCAGCAATGCTTTCTTAGTTTGCTAAGGAAATTCGACATGCATATACTAAATGTTAAAAATATAATTTCTATAATATAAAGTATAATGCACAGCCTTGCCATTTTAAATCGCAATAAAGAAAAGGCCCTATTATCTTACCTTGAGGTCTTAGAAGCTTCCCAATGTGAAAATGTGCACCGGTGACTGAGGGTGGATATGTGATGGGGAAGAGATGGCAGTGATTCTGCCAGTAGATGGGGGTTGTTCCTTGTTTCTTGCAGAGTCCCCGTGTTAATTAAAATAAACCAGCTGCTTGGTGGATAGAAACTCTCCTTCGTTCTTCACAGCCTTCTACATTGCTGACTGATCCCTGATCCCCCCCCCCCCCCCCAACTCTGCCTGGACAGTAGCCTATAGCTTACCTTATCTGTATGATACCTGAATTTAGAGGTGTATAAATAGACCTATGTATATTTATCATATTTGAAAACATAATTTCTTATTTTCTAATAGCCACCGATGAAATATAAGTCAACCTTAAAATATCATAAGGTATGACATTTACATACAACTTACTGCAGGCTGAATAACACAGGCAGCAATCAATTTACATATACATTAAGGTAACATCAACGTTGGCTAAGCTAAAGTGGACTTCCTTTACCACTGTAAGCAACAAGATTTCAAAAACATATACAAATATATGGAAATGTTTTAGATTTTTTAGACTAGCCTACTTATTCATAGGCGTATTCCACCTCATGAATGTCCATACAACTACGATAATACAAGATACAGAAAAAAGAAAACAAATACATTAATAAAATTAAACAAATCACAAAAACGTTATTGTTAGATTTTAATTTCATATGTATGCAAGGCATGGAGTCCAATAAAGATAAACCTAGCGTAGACAGACTGTATCATAGCCAATTTCACTTAACACCATATTGCATTTCCCATAACCGTATATTTATTAAGCTATATGTCGTCATATAATGAATAAGAGGAAATTGCATTTTTTTTAAATTTAAACTTTAGTAATCATATATTTAATACTACGACTTGATGGTATTTGGTTAAACACTGTCCATGGGATATGAATTAGCCAAAATATAGGAATACTGTCGTTGTGGATGATCTTTATGATACACATTTAATGGGATTGGTTTAAACATATATTATGGGGTTATATAGCTATTAATTATTTAGAAATGACTCTGTTGGTGTTGACTATTTATTGGCCATCATTTAAACACAGATTTTGCCAGCAAGAATCGGTGAAAGCAAGTAAACCTGACAGCAATTTGATTTTTTTAAATAGATGGTTTGCATATTGGCTTCATTTTTGCAGACTTTACAAAGTGATTTTGCAGTCCACTCGTTAATTTGCCAAGACTACACAGTCTCGATTCATTGGCCCGTTTATCACCTTGGGATCCCAATTAGCAGATGTCATAACAAGTAGTGTACAGCCCTCGGGCAAAAATGGTAAAATGACTGACACAGTTTAATATTTAAACGAGCGACATATATTTTCTAAAAAGCACAGTGGGCTGTACTATAATAGTCTTCTTCGGTAATATGCTACCAACTTTAGTTCAACAACTACAGCATATTATATATATATATATATATATATATATATATATATATATATATATATATATATATCACACACACAAAATTAGGATGGAACTGCATATGATTTTGTCTAAATCTCGGACTCAATAATTGAAAATATTTATATTTCATATTCTAGACTTATACTACTGTAGGACTATGTTTAGTTTCTGGTTGGCTACTCCGTATTTTTTTGTAATATAGGCGCTTCTGATTTTGGCCTGGTCGTCATTGTAAACGTTGGATTTACCTGGTTAAAAAACTTAACGACTTTACTAATTGATAGACGTGGCCATGGTGGACATATTTGATTGTTTACATTGGGTCCTTTAATTAAAAACAAGTTAAAAATAAAACCGATGTGTTTAAAAGGCAAATATATTTCATTATATTTCTTTAAGTCCTTGGTGGTTAGAATTGGAATTTTGTTTAATTTCTGTTCTGTATTTATATGAGTAGGCCCTAGATAGTAAATTGCTAACATTTCAATTTAACTGAAAGAGCTCGGACTGAAAAAATAAAGAGATTAAAAGTACTAAACGTATATAACTCGTTGCTTAACAAACCTGTTGTTGCATGTATTGATAACCGTTTAGGGATGTGTTGCTCGTGCTAGAAGTTATATTTAAATTTCAACTTCGTCGTTGTGGTTTTTTGGAACACGGGAAATTGTAAGTGGATTCAACATAAATCTCGCGTGGATTCTAACAAATAAATTAATTACTTAGCATAACTTTATTTTACTTTACAGAAGAGTGTTCTCTCGAAAATCAGGTTCACTGTTGAATTGGATTATTTAGACAAGAGGGGTTAAATATACCCCATCACCTGGTTTGCTGTTGAATGAGATAACTCTAATTGACAACAAACGCTGTATTGTAGAAAGAGGTCATTCAAGCCTCAGAATCTCCTAAAATACCCATAGATATAAATTATAGGCTATTGGTACCAAAGCATGTAGGCCATGTTCAAAAGATATCCTTAATAAATAAGATTACATTTTATGGGGCTTCAACATATTCATGACAAAAAAAAGCGTTTTTGATACGGCTCTGAAATGGTTAGATTAATCTGGATTATTAACGCGCGAGCGAATTTGAGGCATTTGTTTTTATACAGAATAGGGCAGCAACGTCTGCTAATACAAACACATGAAACATATTTATAAGGACAGCAGTGCAATATTATTCTTAAGACTCACTGCACTTTGTATTTTACTATTAACACGATGCTTATCACACACTTCTTGTATGCTTATTCTTTGGATTGTCATAAGTGTAAATCATCTTTGTTTATATTATAACGCAGCATCGGTTTTTAAGTAAAATAACCGAGATTTAACAAATACCTTGCAAAGCAAAACAAATTATTCTTCTTATTATTATATAGGTTACAACATTTTGACAGTGCAAAGAGGTGACTATGTATATACTCTTACAATGTAAACAAGATTTAAAATACAGTAATCAAATACTTATAGTGCAATGGCAATCCAGTAAATATGACAAATGTGTTCTAAACAAACCACAAAGTCTAGCGCGCATATATATATATATATATATATATATATATATATATATATATATATATAAAGCTCTTGTTTTTCAAGAAAAAGTGTTCAGCCGCAAAATATTGAGCGAGATAAAGATATGTCCTGAGTGAGAGTGGGACCACTAAGCAACTATAATCATGACTGAACAAGACATTTACTGTGTTAAATATGAACTAGACCGTAAAGCATTTATGTTTAACTAGTACAACTTAATGACTATGGGATTATTATATATATTTATGAACAGGCATTACCCCATTTACATCACATCACCAGAGAGACAATTAAACATTTCAATACCGGTAGGCCTAAATATATATATATATATATATATATATATATATATATATATATATATATATATATATATATATATATATATATATATATATATATATATGTATATATATAAACACAGGCTCCCTTGAGAAAGATATGTACAACATATTGAAACGTTGGGCAGCTGGCTCTTTGAGCTAATATATATATATATATATATATATATATATATATATATATATATATCAAAACATTTTATATTTTAATCATGTTAATACTGAACTTGCCCGCTGCAAACAATCAGAATTAAACATTAAAACCTTTCCTGGCAATAACCTATAGACATTGACATAACCATACATAACGTACTTTAAAACTTCAAGCTTGTTTCTTCCGATTGCCAGGCTGCTATTAAAGTAACAGTTTAGGTTGTATCAGAATTTTCAACTTACATAATTCCCTTTGTGTTGGCTGGAGACACGGGTGCTTTTTGAGATAGACTCCTGTAATAATATGACGTGGGTGTGGTATGCTATATGTTACAGAGGTTGGTAATATAGCTGAAACACCTCCAGGATATATTATGCATGTTTGCTGTTTTCAATCAAGCCACGTTTAGCAGTCATTAAAGGCAGATGATAAAATCTGAAAGCTGACCATGTCAAAGTACAGCAAGGGCACTACCTCACCAGCAAACCTACCCTGCCCCAACAATGTAATCCACCCTCAATCTAGTGCATTTCAAGTTCCTGTGGTTTTTATACCCTTGAACATTTCATTAAGGGGAAACCAATATTCAGCAGTTAAAGTGCATGCAGTAAACTCCCGTCTTGATATTAAGACCTACTCACCACTAAAACAACCGTGGAATATCTCCCTCTATTAAGAACGGATTCCACTATAAGATCCAGAGCTGTTTTTTTTTTTCTTTTAACAGATTTTATGTGCTAAATTGGTTTGCTTACTACAATTCCAGACAGGCTTACCAACTGATAAGTGGTACCATTCTACTTCCTCTCATATTGTCTGATAAGTTGTACAACATTGTGTTTACACTGTACTAAAAATGAATAAATACAGTTTCAGGGGTTTAAAAAAATCAACAACTGCAGGATATTTTCTGGAACATAATTAGTCAAAGAATGCTTTGGAATTATAATACATTTTATATTTAAAGAATGGATGCACCTGTAATCAGCGCCTCTGGTAGCTCACTTAGTAAGTACAATATAGACTTGTTGGTTCTCTCATTTGATGGAGCCTGGCTCTTTCAGCAGACAACGTGATCTTCAGTTACTACCACATAAATGATGGTAAGGACATTTACAGACCTTCCTGGCAGTTTGTTACACACTGAATGGCAATGTATCTAGTTACTGCGACAGCTCAGCCCCAAGGCAAAAAACAAAACAAAAAAACACAGCCATTGTAAGTGGACCAGGTAGCTGGTGGGTATGACACCTTTGCCATCCAGAAAGAATGCTGCTACTGCATGCTCTGTTGCATCGATTCAGAGTTTAAAGGAATATACATTTCTCATCTGTAGTGACTATGCATCAAAGAAACTTGTCCTCTTCAGCACTGCAGTGATTATGAAGCTCCTTGTTGATGCTGTGCTTGCTTCTGATAAGTTAGTAGTTAGCTTGGGACCCACCTGGAACTGAAATTGGAAAAACACAAGCAACAACGGACTGTCAGTCACACAGGAAAATAGGTCACACATATGCCAGCTTTGAGTATGGCAGCATGGAAGCTCCATTTCATTTTTCAATAGGGGGACCACCTCTGTGTTTAAGGATGTTCCCATGGACTGACATAGGGTCAGCAACATACATATTACTAGGATTGGTACTAGGGTATTGCTGTTAGCAGTATTTTCCTTTAAAACTGTATCTATGTATTCTTTTGGTGCTCATTTTTATGCAATGCCAACAGCAGCATGCAAGTGGTTTAGCAATGAGTGATTCACTCTAGAATGAGAAATATTGTGTGGGAATAGATGGATAAAGTAGGATGTTTGGAGACAGAGCTCATTTGTTGATGTTGTTAGCTGCTGTGTAGAACTGTATACTAGTGTTATTTGTTGATGTTGTTAGGTGCTATGTAGAACTGTATACTAGTGTTATTTGGCTGTCATCAGGTATCAGGAAATCCCCAGGAAAATACACAAGTAGTGCAGAGTCAATTGCATTTATTTAAAACACAGCTTTTGTAATGAATGTAAATGTATTTGACTTTTGGGTGAAATGTGCACTGTAAATCACAGCATGTCTTTTGATTAAGTACTATTATAGTGTGACAATTAATTCAAAAGTGTTTGTCATTTATCTTTATTTCAGGTTTCTTCACTGTTTCTTGTATTGTTGTGAGATGTATTGTTGTAAGATGTGGAAAGCATTCAGTTCAGATGTAACTCCATCGTCATACGTAAAAGAGTGAATTAAAGTGCTTCTTTTTGGCTGGGTCCTTCACACTGACTTGTCCATATGGACACTGTTGAGAGATTAGAAAAAAATATATTAAAAAGAAAATTTAACTCAATACTGAGACATTTTTAGGGTTAACTGCATAACATTGTGTAGTCTCTGCATTTACAAAACATCTACCAACATTGTCAAAAATGGTTGCCAGTTATGTTTGTTTGCTTGCTTTTTCTCTCTTTCTTTGAATGTTGTTCTCAAACACATTATAACACAGTCTCAACAAATTATACTGATATACGTACATGTCTGCATGCACAACCACAGCATTTCCCTCTCTGAAGGTGGGCATGTCGGGTAAACACCAGATAACCAGTTGCAGGGTCTACATATGTCTGTTGCCCAGCCTAGAAACAAAATAAAGCTTTTTATATTCTTATTGTACATTTGTGTTTCCTGTTTCTTAGGAGTAGTTTCCACCTCCCAAAAATATACTGTAAATGTCTTTTAACATTATTTTGAGATAATGCATGTTTCTTTTCCACCACAAGCTTAAAATGTATATTTAAATAATTTTGCAGACATAATTTTGCTTATTAAATCAAACTAAAATATGTTAAAGGTTCCCCTCAAGGGGGCTCCCGAGTGGCGCATCCGGTAAAGGCGCTCTGCATGGAGTGCAGGATGCTCTCTGTAGCCTGGACGTCGCCGGTTCGAGTCCAGGCTATTCAAAAGCCGACTGCGCAAAATTGGCCGAGCGTCGCCCAGGGGGAGGGAGGAAGGGTTAGGTCGGCCAGGGTGTCCTCGGCTCACCGCGCGCCAGCGACCCCTGTAGTCTGGCTGGGCGCCTGCAGGCTTGCCTGTAAGCTGCCCGAGAGCTGCGTTGTCCTCCGACGCTGTAGCTCTTGGGTGGCTGCATGGCGAGTCTGCAGTGTGAAAAAAAGCCTTCGGCTGATGGCACATGCTTCGGAGGACAGCGTGTGTTTGTCTTCGCCCTCCCGAGTCAGCGCAGGGGTGGTAGCGGTGAGCTGAGCCTAAAACATAATTGGCCATTCCAAATTGGGAGAAAATAATAAAAAATAATTGGCAACGACTACATTTAAAAATAAAAAAATAAAAAAAGGTTCCTCTCAAAACATTAAATCTGTTTTCTTAAATTTTCAAGGAAGACTTGTAGTGATAATCAATATTAAATGTTTTTTTTAGCCTGCTAATCTCAGCTGGGTTACATAAGTAAAAATATATATTAAAGCAGTATCTTAATTTTTTCCCCCCCATGTTCTTGTGATAACAAATGAAAGCCTCTTGAAATATTATGTGGGAGTCTGAAAAGGTCATTTTCTTCTCATAGATGTCGTGTAATGCTCGTCATGTTTGACCATACAGCCAATATGAGGGATCAAAGTAGCCCTCACTTGCGACAGTGTTCACTATCACATACGGTATTTGTTACAGATAAGAAAGCCAAAATAAGTTGCTTAGCTTCTGAGATCAGACGAGATCAAGTTTATTCAAGTTTTTCAACTTCAGAATTCAGCACTACATGACAATGCCTAGAAGTTGGAATAATCGCAGGATGTACCATTTCTCCACTGGCTTTTACCATGGCAATGGAAGTAATTATTAAGGCATCAAAATGGGTAGTGGGAGAACGCTTGGCTTCTGGAATGCGACTGCCACCAATTAGAGCATACATGGATGACATGACAATCATGACTACAACAGTAGCCTGCACTAATCGGTTATTGGGCAAACCAATAACATTGAATGGGCATGAATGAAATTCAAGCCCACTAAATCAAGGAGCATCTCTATAATTAAAGGTAAAGTAGTAGATAAAAGGTTCTACATTAATGGAGTGGCAATACCAACAATGTCCGAGAAGCCAGTGAAAAGTCTTAGGAGATGGTACGACAGGGATCTAAAGGACACAGTTCGTATGGGAGAAGTTAGACAACAAGCAGTGGAAGGGTTGAAGAGCATAGACAGCAGCGCTTGAAACTCTGGTGCTTTCAGTTTGGTCTACTGCCAAGGCTGCTGTGGCCACTGACTGTGTACGAGGTTTCCTTGACAACAGTTGAGGAGCTGGAAGCTTTAATCAGTTAATACGTTAGGAAATGGTTGGGAGTTCCACGCTGCCTCACCAGAGTGGGACTTTATGGTAAAGGAATACTGCAGCTACCAGTCTCTGCTCTAACCGAGAAGTTTAAGTGCACCAAGCTCCGACTGGAGATGACATTAGTAGATTCACGCGACAAATGCGTAAGGGAGGCAGCACCTGTGTTGAAAACTGGAAGAAAGTGGGCGGCAAAAAAAGCCGTGGAAAATGCAAAGGCTGCCCTTCGAATCAGTCATATTATGGGGCAAGTTCAGCATGGAAGAGGGGGTCTTGGTCTCAGTTCAGCTCATCCTACATGGCACAAGGCAACCCCAGCTCAATGGAGGAAGCTGGTAGTCAACGAGGTGCAAAAGCAGGAGGAGAGGATGAGGTGTGTAAAGGCCGTTTCCCAGGTCAAGCAGGGAAAATAGATGAGATGGGAGAGTGTGGAACAACGCAATATCAGCTGGCAAGACCTATGGACAATGGAACAGAGCAGGATCAGTTTCCTCATCAGATCAACATACGATGTTATCCCATCACCACATAACCTAAACCTTTGGGTGGGTGAGGATCCCTCATGTCCTTTGTGTTCATCACCTGCAACATTAAGGTCCATTTTGACAGGCTGTAAGGTGGGTCTTAGCCAAGGATGGTTTACTTGGCGCCATGACCAGGTGCTGCGATGTTTGGCCTTAGCATTGGAAGACAAGCGCAATATGACCAATAAGTTGCCACCAGTTCCATCAAAGCATTACACACAAAAGACAATATTCCTCCATCCAGAAGAGCAACCACCAAGAAAAGGCTGTGCTGTGGATGAGGCGTATGAGAGGGAGAAACTTTAGTATGCTCAACTAGCTGCTGAAGCGGAACAGCGAGGATGGAGAGTCCGGGTTTACCCAGTGGAGGTGGGTTGTCGAGGATTTGTGGCACACTCTCAACCCGATTTCTCAGAGATGTCAGATTCAGTGGCTAAGAGTTGCGTCGCACAGTGAAGAACTAATCTGGAGCAGTCTCCAGATTAGTCTCTTTTGAGACTGAAAGATTCTGGCTGGGGATCTCAAGCACAATAGAAAGAAAGCAACGTTGATGTACGGGTAAGTAAGCTGGGCTGAGTTGAGTGAGGGATGGAGGGGGGTGATGCTGGGATGCCAAAACCACTGTTGAGCCCTCTTGAGGTGTCATGGGCTAGTCGATGCTACACAGAGGATGGAAGGTGCTCACTTGAAGACCCCAGTGATGTACCCTACTTAGCTCAATTCAGACGGTTGTCATGCTGATGCGCTGGGGAGACCGCACTGTTGTTGATCCCCAGAGCCAGCATCGCAGCAGTTGTGTGTGCTGATGCACTGGGGAGGCAAAATAAGCTGATCCCTGGAGCCAGCATTACACTTCAGCCATCAACACCAGGCAGAAGGATATCTACATCATCAGATGGAAAGAAACGCAAATGGATTGAGATGCAGATGGATCACATTAGTTTACTGTAAAGCTACATCTTAGTTGGTGCTTATCTTGGCAAGAGCTGAGTTCAAATCAGCATGAAGTTTTAACATCTACTCTCATGTAATGGAAATTATGACTGTTAAGATTTATATATATAATAGCACTGCTATGAAGAAAGTAGAGATCAGGTAATGATTATCTCATAATCACCAAATGTATACAAGATGTGTTGACAGGTTGAAGTTATTCCTCATTCTGTACTTCCTGCAATGCTCAGGCATAGAGTATGATAGAGTATGTGTTAGATGTCTTAATCAAGTTAAAATCTAAGATGTTCAGATTTAGTCTATGAGACTCAGATTTTTAAGGAATTTCTTGGGTAAAAAATAAAACACTCGTTTTTCAGTGTGTGATAAATCTGAATCTTGGAAAGGCCCCAGGCTTATTCATGGCATGCCTTGTCATTTCAGATGGCATCTAGGCTTTCCATAGTGAAGCTGGCACGGTCTGTGCTTTGTGCATTTTCCACTGTGTTACACTGCATTTCTGAAGTCTTTCAGTAGACTTGCTATAAAACTGCAATACTGCTGTAACAAGATAAGTCATTACTGTTCAGAGCCCCAAGGCACTATGAAATGATGCTGTGTTCTCTCAAAAAACTAAGGCTTTTAATAAGCTCACCCCTATGTGTGGGTGGGTATGGTTTTAAAACATGGATCAAAAAAATAATTAAATAAAAAGGTGTTGTATGAGAAAATAGAGAAAGCACATAGTAGAAAACAGGGACAGAAGAAGAAAAAAATAGGAAGGGCAGGATTACACAGAAACCAACTGGAGCAACCTTTTAAGCAGTAGCCTGAATGGCCATTTGTCCTTTGACACTGCAGTTATGGATATGACTGGAGATCACCCCATTATTTCCCTGTACTGATTTGATCATAACATTTTTTTATTATTATTTTACAATGCTTTGCAATGCTTGAATGAAATCCTGCCGTATACATTTAGAGCATAAATATTATTATTATTATGTAGAATTACTATTTGTTACAAAACAAAGAAAGTCAAAAACATTAAGCAGCTTTCGCTTCTATATTTAGTCATTTTTGCTACTCTACTTATCTTACTGCAAAGACTAGTATGTTTGGTCTTCGCTCAGACTATAGGCAACGATTTAGTGATGTGCACAAACCCCAATTGAGCTTGTGCAGTACATCTGTGGAAGGGTGGTGGGCAATTCACTGACACACATGGGGGACACTGGTGCCCAGTTTTATTATTTTAGATACTTTCTTTTAGCCCGCAAAGGGTGCTGTTGTCTGCGGCCTGAGTACCAGCAACGGTAAACAGGATCACAGAAATACCAATACTGGTAAACAGTTCAAAGCTGGCGCACTCACGGGTGCTCTGAAATAATAAATAACAAAAGGCGAAAGAAAAGGGAAAATAAAACACAGTAATAAAACTACAAAATAAAGGTGCTGCTTACACAGTACCCCCACTGCTGCTAAGCCGTTCAGCTCGGGTCTCCGTCCTACGCTGTTATGCACTATAACTGGGGTGGACGAGGTTCCCCTTCTACTCAGACACTTTCCCTCGGATACGTAACAATTTATTTTCTATATTATTTTCTTTCTCTAGGCTGGCTGTCTTCTTCAGCCGTGCTTGACTATTTTGGTGGTAATATGGTATTTCGCTGTACTAATATAACAAACTATGGGTTATTACTTTATATGAATTATCATGTTATGCACGAATGTAAGAATTGGCTTTCTGTGGTGGTGTACTTTTTTTATTTCAAATAGCATGTATCTATAATTGTTTGCATGATATATTTGAATAGCAAATATATAGCTTCTACACTATTAGGTTTGTTACAAGATTAGTTTATCTCTAATGTAATCACAGTTTTACAGAGACTGTCCCTGTTTTCATTTACGTCCCAAATTCTGGGCCGCTTTGCTTTTCAGATAATGTCCCAAATTCTGGGCCGCTATAGTTTTTAGATAAAGTCCCAAATTCCGGACCGATGTGATAACGTCCCAAATTCTGGGCCGCTTTGCATTTTAGAATTCAGCCCAATTTTTGGGATATTCTGCTCAGCTGGCAGCCGAGTTTCTAAGTCATGCATGCACAGTTTACCATAAACTGGATTGTGAATTAATTTAAGAGTAACCCTTAGTACATGAATCAAAGTAAATGTATTTTTTACTCTCCCCAGAAAACATTACTACATTACAGAAACAGAAATAAAATGTAAATGTTAAAAAAACATATTTCTCATTACAATGAAGAAACTACATCGCACTGAAATAGATACATGAAAATTAATTAAAGCAGCCATCCTTCCCATCTTTCGTGCCAAACCTGCACCCCAATTCAACTCCACATACAACACGCAACCCTTGCATGAACACACCACCATGCAAACCCTGCACACACACACACCACCATGCAACCCTTGCACGCACACACAATCATGCAACCCCTACACGCACACACCACCATGCAACCCCTGCACGCACACACCACCATGCAACCCTTGCACGCACACACCTACATGCAACCCTTGCACGCACACACCACCATGCAACCCTTACACACACACCACCGTGCAACCCCTGCACACACACCACCACCATGCAACCCTTGCACGCACTCTCCACCATGCAACCCTTGCACGCTCACACCACAATGCAACCCATGCACACGCACAACACCATGCAACTCCTGCACACACACACCCTCTACAATATCCTGATTTTCTCCCCTCCCCCCCAGGATCGGTACAATATGCCTAGAGGTTTAGCATACAATATGCCTAGAGGTTTAGCAGACCTCAAAATGAATAGAATGGTGGAGTTCAATATATTTTATTTACCTATCACACGCAAAAAAAAAAAATACAATAAAGGCCTATATCAGCTCTTTCACTTATGGGTTTTAAGAGACCAGTGCCTTTCAACAACTTAACATAAATGCTATTTGTGAGAAAGTGTAGTCCTTGGAAGGACTACACCTCCCAGAAGGTCATTGGCTGAAAAGTGTTAATTTCTTTAATTGTTTAATTAATAATTATCCCCTGCACCTGGCTATCAATGTAAATTAGAGCCAGGTGCAAGGTATTTAAAGAAAGCAGCCAACCTTTTCTAGGCTGCTGAGTAGAACGAAGCAGGAAGGTGGGTTCCCTGCTGCTGAGCAGTCACAAGACAGGTACTGGGTGTACCACTGTGTATTTTTTTTTTGTGTTGTGGGGAAATGGCTTAGCGTCCCACTTTGTAGTCAGGGTTGTTCCTGGAAGTTTAGTTAGCACTCCAAAGGAGCTTGGTGTTTATTTGTGTTTGAATAAAAGTGCACAACTGCACTAAAACCAAAGTTCCTGTGTTGGGTCAAGTTTTTAAAGGGGCAAACGAACCCGGGTGGAAGCAGCTCTGTTACTTATTGTATTGGTAAAATATTCCTTATCTATTACTGATAGCTTAAACTGTAGGCTACAGATAATGTTTAAACAGTTGTACTATGCAAATATAATGGCTAAATTCCAATTCAGGCAATCTGGCCTACCTAGATTTCCCCCTGTAGTTCAATTGGCTAAGCAATTCCTCACTTCTCCCACTTTAACTGCTGTGTCCGTGTGCTGGCAAAGTAAACAGCTGCTGTGTGTAAAAAGCTTTGGTATCCTATGGGATGAAAGGTGCTATATAAATCCAAGAAAGTATGTTCCATTTAAATACAGAGCTTTTTAAAACTAGGGGTACAGTAATTTTGGGAGTTCAAAGTGTTTGAAGACCCTGGGTCACTCATCCTCAAAAGGGGTGAGAAAGGGCAATCTGTCTGGTATGCTGAAGGTTTTTTTTATTTATTTTTATTTAGCACGTTCTTATCTCAAACTCAGTTTCGGGTAAACAGAAAATGCAAGATGGGTTGTTTATAATGGGGTTTGTTACTCTCTAAAGCTGTAATTAACACTGTTAAACCAACTCAATTTCTTAATTACATTACAGGTAACTGACTGATGAAACATGTTTCTAGCTATACGGTCCTTGAACAAAACTGATCACTTTACACTCACTGTAAGGAAGAGGTAGTCGCTACACTACACACTGCTTGTTTCATAAAATACATGCATTCTGCCTGGAGAAGCACATAACAAATGCAGAATTAGCAAGAAACAATAAGGGGATTCATTAAGTGTCTGAATTAAAAGGGGCACAATATAAATCTGGTGATATGGAGCAATGAATCTGCTAGCAGGGGTCTCTAATCCTAGTCGTGGAGGCCCAGTGTCCGTACTGGTTTTTGTTCCAACTGTACCCTAAATTACTTAAGTAACAAACGCATGCGCTAGGAGGCTGAAAATTGCTACAGAGCACCTGTAGTACATGCAGATAATGAATCCAGAAGCACAAGTGTCTGGCTCTTTTGGTTCCCATGGAGCAGCTTGTCTTAGACGGACGAAAATGCACTCTTGCGCTATACTTGTAAATGGCAGTTTTTTATGTTTTTCAGCAACAGAAAGGATTAATAACTCCATTTAAATGGATATGGTATCAGACAGGTAGTCTCTAACTGGTCCCTGTGTTTTTGCACAGTTTGTGCACAGATTCGCAAACAGCATTTTGCATTGTATGCACAAACGGGCATGTACAACAGGTGTCAAACAAGCAGTGAATGGGCTAGAAGGCTGAAAATTGCTACAGAGCAGATAATGAATCCAGAAGCACCTGTCCTTAGGTGGCACAAATCACACTATTGCCTTATGCTTAAAACCATCATTCTAGTGCATATTTCTGGAACAGAAGCACCTAAAACCACCATTCAAATGGTTCTAGACTCAGGGGAGCACCCCCAAACCACCTCCTAAAACGGCGTGGTGGTTCACCCAAAAACTCGAGTTGTGACGAAAAAATACACTTTGCTGAGCCATGCTGGCAGCTAGAACTGTGAAAACAGTGACTCCTTGTGCAGTGGCCCCGCTGCAAAAAAAAATCCTAACCCCCACAGAACCAGGGATACGCCCCGTCACAAATGTCAGAAAATGACCCTTCTCGGGGTCATCTCTCCATGACCCCGGGGCCTAGAACCCGGGTTGAACTTCCTAGGGTCATGTCTGGGGGCCCTCTTTCACAGGGAGCCACCTGTTTTCCAATAGCTTTTGAGCTCCAGGTTGGCAAAAAACTCTAAACTGGGGTCCTTTACCACCCCTCTCCAAATGGCAAATCCAAATTATAAAAACACCATCGGGGTAAGGCTCGGCAAATGGCGGTGTGGGTGGTACAAACTCGAAGCCATTTTCTTTAGCTAAGACTGTTGTGCATCTAAAGAGAGTACTTCCGAGTTTGTTGGCCTAGGATTTGTAGACTTATGGGGTACGACAGGAGGACCCCCCCTCTGGCAAAATACATACAAAAAATGTCCATTATATATAAGACCTGAAACGTGCACATTTCGTAGTGTATTTATGCAACAGAAGCACCGATTAAGTCCATTCGAAGTGTTTTGTGATCACAGTATCAGCCTGAGTGTATCGGAGCATAGTTTTACATCGAAAGTTTTAAAAAATCACTTTGTAGTGCAACTTTGAGGAACTCAACCACTTAGCAACTTGCAAATTGGTACAGAGTACCTGTAGGACATGCAGATAATTAATCTAGAAGCACACATGTCTAGCTCTTTTGCTCCCCATGCAGTACCATCTATTAGACTCACTGAAATGCAGTATTGCGGTACACCATTACAAGCAAGTACAACTGGGTGTGTGAAAGGGCAAGGAGTGTGCACATTGCTACAGAATACCTGTAGTACATGAAGATAATGTATCCATAAGCACAAGTGTCTAGCTCTTTGGGTCCCCATGTAGTAGCTTGTCTTAGACACACTAAAATGCAGTGTTGCGGTACACCGTTATAAGCACCTTATGAGCAACTACAACTGGGTGTCATACAGGCTCTGAAAATGCTAGGAGTCTGCAAATTGCTACAGATTACCTGGAGTACATGCAGATACTGAACCCAGAAGCACAAGTTCCTGTGCCTTTTGGTTCTGATGCTGTACCTGTCCTTAGGTGTTTTAAACCACCATATCGCCTGCAATTTCAAAAAAGCAGTTTTTAAAGTGTTTTTCAACAACAGAACCAGCTATGAAGTCCATTAAAAATGCTCTGATAAGAGACTGGCAGTCTGTAACTGATCCCAGTGTTTCTGGAATGTTTCCTGCAAAGACTGATTTTTAACACCAAAAAAGAGGCGAACGTGGCTTTAAGTGTACTGTGCACAATAGACCATCTATGCCAGGCTCTCAAACAGGCTGTGACAATTGCTACAGAGTACCTGTGGGACATGCAGATAATGAATCCAGAAGCTCGAGTGTCTAGCTTATTTGGTTCCCATGCAGTACCTGTCCTTAGATGGCTGAAACCACTGTATCGCTGTATAACTGTATACCCTATAAATATCACTTTACTGTGTATTTGAGGAATATCAGTGTATAACTCTGCTGGGTATTGCAGTGTATGCTGGGTATCAAAACACTGTCACTTTTACAAAAAGGCCATCAAAAGGCTGTCACAGTTAAAAAAGACTGTCAAATGGCCGTTAAAAAGCAGTCAAAGTTACAAAAAAATAGGTGTGCTCCTAACCCTAACCACTGGACCACCAAGCCTCCTAATCAGGAAGCGCAATCTTTCTGCATTCTTTAGAAGTACAGTATAAATAATAAAGTTAAATATAATTATTAATCATAATACTCATACTTTGATGTTTTTTGTTTTATTTATTCGACGCAGCTGCATTTTAGTAACAGCAATAGCGGCAGGTTGAATTTGTTTTCGGTGTTTGATGAAATGGATACATTACTTGCTTGCAAAACCAAGGAAGAAAAACACAAGAGTCTACAGAGTACAAAGCGACAAAGTTATACTGAATCCCTTTGGATAATTTTTTATGTTGGCTTTAATAAAAATGTTTTTCATTGTTAGTAGTTATAGTTTTATCTTGAGGTAAACAAATGGCACACAGTTATGCAGAGATGGGCAGTAAATGTTAATGTAAAAAAACATTTACAGTGCACACTATTTTGTATTATTTACACTAACTTTGTCAAATTGAAAGTGAATACGACTGTTTCCAAAGAGATTACAAAATACTTGTCTTTTTAATTCTGTGCATCCAAATACTTGTAATTTAAAGTTTTAAGAATTAAGCCTACTGTTTGTTATTCTGTCCTAAACCAGCAGTTTGTCAACCAAACTGTTGTGACATTACATTATTTATTAAACGGGGGGCGGGAAATGTGTTCATCACATCATTCTCCATTTTATTGCAATTGAGGTACCGTTCAGTTGAGCGAAAATTGTAAATGGGGTACTTGAGCTGAAACCTCCAGATAGAAGGGGTACAGGGTAAACTATCAGGAATAGATAAGCAAAATGTTGACTAATACAATACAATAACATTTATTTGAAGTTGTTTAAGGGCACTGGTCTCTTAAACCCAGAAAGTCTGATAACCCCCTGCACATGACTATATATTGATGGACATTATATAAGCAAATGAGATGTCCTTTTTTTTGGAATACCATGTTCCTTCTCAAAAATGTGTTTTAATATTAGCCTTTAATAAGGAAAACAACTGCTTTGGTGTGCGTGCAGGGGTTACATAGTGGTGCGTGCGTGCAGGGGTTGCATGGTGGTGTGTGTGTGCAGGGGTTGCATGATGGTGGTGCGTGCGTGCAGGGGTTGCATGGTGGTGTGTGTGTGCAGGGGTTGCATGATGGTGGTGTGTGCGTGCTGGGGTTGCATGGTGGTGTGTTATATTAGTACAGCAAAATACCACATTACCACCAAAATAGGCAAGCACGGCTCAGGAAGACAGCCAGCCTAGAGAAAGAAAATAATATAGAAAATAAATTGTTACATATCCTAGGGAAAGTGTCTGAGTAGAAGGGGAACCTTGTCCACCCCAGTGTATAGTGCACAACATCGTAGACGGGGAAGGACGGCTGCTTTAATTAATTTTCATGTATCTATTTCAGTGCAATGTAGTTTCTTCACTGTAATAAGACATACGTTTTTTAACATTTACATTTTATTTCTGTTTCTATAATGTAGAAATGTTTTCTGGGGAGAGTAAAAAATACATTAACTTTAATTCATGTACTAAGGGTTACTCTTAAATTAATTCACGATCCAGTTTATTGTAAACTGTGCATGCATGACTTAGAAACTCGGCTGCCAGCTGAGTAGAATATCCCAAAACTGGGCTGAATTCGAAAATGCAAAGCGGCCCAAAATTTGAGACGTTATCTGAAAACCAAATCGGGCCAGAATTTGGGACATTACCTGAAAAGCAAAGCGGCCCAGAATTTGGGACGTGAATGAAAACAAGGACAGTATCTATGTAAGACTGTGTGAATTACATTAGATATAAACGAATGTATCATGTAAGAAAACTGTACGTGTGGAAGATATATTTGCTATTCATATATCGCGCAAACGATTATTGATATATGAGATTTGAAAAAAAAGTACACCACCACAGAAAGCCAATTCTTACATTCGTGCATAATTAAGATCATTCATATAAAGTAATAACAAATAGTTTGTTATATTAGCACAGCGAAATAGCACATATTATATTTTAATTGAAAGGTTGTGGAAAGCACTTCGCAATGTTAACAATGCCTGCAAGCTTTCCCACTCGTGTGACAACATATTCCTGAGACAGACAAGGACCAATCAAAACGCGAGACTGGTATGTGGTTCCATCCCAAAAACCGGGGCTGTGTCATACCTCAAAAAATCATACTAACGTCCCAAGGTCACAGTTTAGCATGGTTGAACACTATCCGGCTCTTAATAACGTTACACCATAAACAAAATGGAGACTTACCTGGCAGGCCTCTTCGTGTATTTCAATTATTTTCTTTTCGCTTTCAGATAATTCTTGGTTTTCGGAAACTGCATCGTTATTTTTGTATTCCCCGTTTGTTTTACTATCTTTTTCATTCTGCATTTGTGTAATGTAATTGTTAGTAATGTCCGTGACACAGCAACGGGACAAATGTAATGGTTGTTTAAAAACGTGCCTTCCAATTGTATAGATTGCACTGGAACCACTATACAATGAAGGTCTCATATACGTAAACATTCAGAATCCTCAAATGTATCCGATATAGTATGCGTACATTATTATTATTATTTTTTTTAGTTCACAAACCAGCTTGCTGGTAAGTAACCATTACAATTAGTTGCACACAATAAAAGTACAATTTAAAATAGTTTCTTACAAAAACAAAAAAAAAGTTACTGAGTATGCTTAGATTAAAATGAAGTGTAGCTTCTGTGTTAGGGTTTGAGAAGTTCTTGTTTTGTTCCACATGCAGCAGCGTCAACATTACATACAACCGCCGTGTCCCAGTCCCTTCCTGTATTTAAATTGTCCATGCGTTCAGAACAGGGTACTACAACCCATATGTATACAGCGATATATCTATTCTGTTTTTGTTAACCTTTCAGGATAAGATACAGTAAGAAGGTTGCAAGGTTGAGTATTTAATGTGTAATGTTTAAGCTAAACCCTTGGCTTCTACCAGTTTGTAGGATCAGTGTTACAGCAGTGTTTTCTTTAAAACAACACGGTCATTTTACAGGAGCAGAACAAACTCATCAAATTTGGGGGAACAAGGAAATATTAGGCTTGTCAAGTTTATTATAAAATAGACATGGGTAGGCCTACGTAATATTTTATATTTGACATAATATTTTGACAGACTCACTATGGTTTATGGGACAAATTATAGGAAGGCCTTTTAGAAAATTGGAAAACTGACAATTCTGGCATTAGATAATATGAAACAAATCGAATGTGGATTTATTTTTACTGTGTTGGTTTAGTTGACCACTACTGTAAACTAACCACGAGAGACACTTTACTGTGCCATGTTGTTCAACAAGAAAACATAAAATACATAAATATATCAGAATACAGGTGATTTCCATTACACGAGAGTAGATGTTAAAACTTCATGCTGATTTGAACTCGGCTCCTGCCAAGATAAGCACCAACTAAGACGTAGCTTTACAGTAAACTAATGTGATCCATAGGTGTCTCCATCCTTTTGCGCTTCCTTCCATATGATGATGTAGATATCCTTCTGTCAGGTGTTGATGGCTGAAGTGTAATGCTGGCTCCAGGGATCAGCTTATTTTGCCTCCCTAGCGCATGAGCGAACACAACGGCTGCGATGCTGGCTCCGGGGATCAACCACAGTGCGGTCTCCCCAGCACATCAGCATGACAACCGTCTGGATTGAGCTAAGTAGGGTACATCTCTGGGGTCTTCAAGTGGGCACCTTCCATCCTTGGTGTTTCGTCGACTAGCCCACGACACCTCAAGAGGGCTCGACAGTGATTCTGGCGTCCCAGCATCACCCCCTTCCGTTCCCCACTCAACTCAGCCCAGCTTACTTACCTGTACATCAGTGTTTCTTTCTTTCTATTGTGCTTGAGATCCCCAGCCAGAATCTTTCCGTCTCAACCACAGCCAGTTGCTGCTCCTCTCTGCTGCTTCAGATAAGTTCTTCACCATGCGACACAACTCTTGGCCACTGAATCCGACGTCTTTGAGAAACCGGGTTGTAGAGAGTGCCACAAATCCTCGACAACCCACCTCCACTGGGTAAACCCGGACTCTCCACCCTCGCTGTTCCGCTTCAGTGGCTAGTTGAGCATACCGCAGTTTCTTCCTCTCATACGCCTCATCTGCAGCATCCTTCAATGGAACTGTTAACTCTACCAGGTGAACAAGGCGTGCTGATCCAGACCACAAGACAATAACTGGTCAAAGGTTAGTGGAAAAATAAGCCGTTGACCAACATCTGCCAGCATTTTCCAGTCTCTAGCAGCTTCCAGTTGTCCTGGGCGAGGATTGGTTTTAACACCTTTTCTTGGTTGTTGCTCTCCTGGACGGAGAAATGTTGTCTTTTATGTGTAATGTTTTGATGGAATAGGTGGCAACTTATTGGTCATGTCATGCTTGTCTTCCAATGCTAAGGCCAAACATCGCAGCACCTGGTCATGGCGCCAAGTAAACTGTCCTTGGCTAAAAGCCACCTTACATCCTGTCAAAATGTGCCTTAATGTTGCAGGTGATGAACACAAAGGACATGAGAGATCCTCTCCTACCCAGAGGTTTAGGTTCTGTGGTGATGGGAGAACATCATATGTTGACCTGATGAGTAGCCAAATCGTGCAGTTTGTAATTCCTTGCAATTAGTTAAATTATGCATTTGTCATTCGATCATTATTCTTATATTTTCAAACACTTTTGGTGACCCCATTTGTTTGAAGAAAAAATAAGTTGTATACTATGTTTCTGTATTTGTACCTGTGATTATTGCTTGGTTATTTAGAATAAATAGAGTACACATGTCAATGTGTGAAGTTGTTTGTTACTTTAGTTTAATTGGAATTAGAATTTTAATTACTGCAGCATACTTGTAATTGAATAAACTAGCATTGTGACTGTCATTTCAGCACACAATGATGCTGTAATTGTAACCAGAATTGACCCCAGGTCTGACAGTAGCATTGTTATCCATATTCACCTCATTAGAAATGTAAAAAAAAAATAAAACAAATAAGATATTGTTGGCAGAACTGATAGAATGCATTTAAATGAAAAGGTGATTATATCTGAATATGCTGTTGTTTTAAACTTGACTCTTTACAGTACAGTAAATTATATTATATTGTATTTTAACCTAACTGCTACACATAGGATTTGTGAAATACATCTCAAAATCAAACCAAATGTTACTTATATCTGTTACTACAGCCTTTCATATAAACATTGTACAGTACAAAGGAAAGACAATTGCTTTGTAATTGGGGGAGGGGGAGGGTCAGTCAGATTTTAAAAGGCACAAACAAGGTTGTCATGAACACATCTTGAAAGTAATAGCAACATCACTTTCAACAAGATGGTTTACCAGTATATATATATATATGTATGTATATATATATATATATATATATATATATATATATATATATATATATATATATATATATATATACACACATACAGTGGTTTGCAGAAGTATTCACCCCCTACCAATAATGTCACATTTTGTTGAATTATAAATAATTTATGCACAGTTTTTCAAATGAACTTTTTTTTATTCAAAGCTGTAGTGGTTAAACTGAACACTGTTATATGAGGAGGAGGTTAAATGTCAGCAAAACTTGCAAAGAAAATCTACAAAATGAAATTTACTGGCTGCATAAGTATTCAGCCCCTTAAGTCAGTACTTGGTAGAAGCACCATTTGCAGCAATTACTGCTATGAGTCTTTTTGGATAGGTCTCTACTAGCTTTGCACAGTAGGATGGTGACATTTTTGCCCATTCTTCACAGGAAAATTACTCCAGTTCTGATAAGTTTGTTGGGGATCGTCGATGGACTGCAATCTTTAAGTCTTGCCATAAATTTTCGATTGGATTCAAGTCAGGAATTTGACTGGGCCACTCAAGAACATTAATTCTCTTCTTGTTCAACCACTCCAGTGTAGCTTTGGCTTTGTGCTTCGGGTCATTGTCCTGCTGAAATGTGAATTTCCTCCCCAGTTTCAGAGTCTTGGCTGACTCAGACAGGTTTTCCTCAAGGATTCTCCCCTCTATCCTGAAAAGCTTCCCAGTCCCTGCTGAAGAGAAGCATCCCCATAACATGATGCTGCCACCACCATGCTTGACAGTTTTTGTCTGGTCTGACCACAAAACCTTTTTCCACATGTCTGCAGTATCATCTACGTACTTTTCTGCAAACTCCAGCATAAAATACTTTATTTTTCATTATAGCTTTAATAAAGATGAGTCGCTTATTAACATGTTGCGATCTCATTTGTACTCTGCTTGTAAATCAGAAATTAAGGCTTGGCCAATATAGTTGTTTCACAGAAGAAAAAAAAATCGTAAATTAAATCAATTTTACTATTAACACGTTTCTCATTTGTGATTGAGATACATGAATGGATTAACAGGTATCACTTGAATTCTTAAAGGAGAGTAGAAAAGCACCAAAAATCAGAATACCCTACTTGTATCCTATGTGATTGGAGCCTAATTAACCACAAATAATTCAATTAAGGCTCCACACACACACACACTCTATTTAGTTTTTTTGCCGTTCGTCCTGCCAGAAACACATTAACACTGATTGAAACATGCTGCACAGAAATGCAGCACTCCTATTTACAAGCTGTCCCCTCTCCCACACTGTCATTTTTGTAGAAATGATCAGTTGAACCCAGGTTTGTTCTGAAATTGGGGATCAGCTGATCCCAAAGTTTGTCCTGTATTTTTATTCATTGCAATAGATACTACGATACTGTAATACAGAGCTTGATAAGCTGTAAGTCTTAGCTAGAAGCCTACACTTAATAATGAACTAAGGAGTCAGGACTAAATCTGCAAGATCATTGCAATTGATCACGTAGCTTTTCAATGCATATATCAAATGCATACCGATTGATAGCTGTACCGCATTATTGATAGTGTGAGGAAGGAAAATTAGCATTAAAAAAGTTTAATTCTAGGTATCATAGTTTAATATATTCTAATAGAACGACTTTGTAGTCCTAATGCTGTCGTAATTAATGTTTTCATTCTAGAACGCATATTTACATACCCAAGCTTAACACAAAATGATAGTACGCTACTAACACTATTAAAACTTTACTGAGGTACCGTGGTAAATGAATTGCAAGGTGTATTAAAGCTAAGCTAGAATACAATGAAATCAAGTAAAAATACGACAGACTTTAAAAAACACTACACTATACAATGGGAGTGCACATTTATCAGGATGTGTGTAACCCGTAACATTATCTCTTATAACAAACAAAAGACGTCTAAGAAGTTACGTTGTTTTTTCAAGAAATAGCAATTTGCTAAAAAAAAAAAAACAAGCAACAAAATACAAACAATTATTTGTGGCAACTACTGAATTACGTTGTCGACACCAGTGTTTCAATTTTAAACGTAAGTAGTGTGTTTTCCCCCATGTGATTTGAACACAGTTTTAGTAGCTCTTTAGTAGTTGTGAATGTATCGCTGGAACACACACTCTGCTTCCTAAAATCAGGTATTATCAAAGGAATGACGTCACTAAAGCTCCAGCTCTACTTCCTGGTTTCTGTACTGAGGAGCTGTGTGGAACTGAAACACAAGAAATCTGCCAGAAAAAAAGCAGCTATAGCAGTAATCGAAGGAAGCACAACATGACATATTATTACCACGGAATCTAAAAACACATGAAAGCCACTCGACGCAAAGCGGCTTCGAAACGAAACATTTGTAGTGGCGTCTTTGTGGATTCAGAGAGCAGTAAAAACAAGCCGGTCTGCAGGATTCGAGATGTTGTAAACCATGGACAGCAGAATTAAGTAAGTAGGAAGCGGTGCAGCAGTAACCTACACGGTACGGCAGTGTGTGTGTGTGCGTGAATGTCACTGAGATACAATGCTTAAAGTAAAAAAACAACAACAAAACAAACAGTAGTACTTACAAAAATCCAGGACTTAAGAGCCTAATTGTAGACAACATGTACGTTGTTGTCAATGACTCATTTATTAAAACTGAGTGCAAAGTTTAAATTAATGTACATGTTGTAGGCCCGAAGCCTTTAAAACACCCCCTAAATCAGATGTCACCAGTCCTATAGCCGTATTAGATAAAGGTCTGAATCAATAGTTGCTAAAATGTTTTATATTTAAACACATACAATATAGATCCAACGTTATCCTGGTTACATTGTGGCTCACCTAACTGTCATTACTTTATTTAACTAGCATTGAGGTTGTACAGGTTACAGTACACTTAAAAAAACGAAGCCAAAAAAAAAAAAAAACCTAAAACCTTAACAACGTGCTGTGTTAATATGTTTTTTTTTTTTTTTGGCAGGAGATCTCTGTTGGTTTGAATGCTTGTTGTTTCATATTTGCTCTATGTAATTTAAAGAATACTTCACAAATGCCTACCAATGGTCTTGCCAGTTTTGCCTGAGTGTCCTGAATTTTACTTACATTTGTCAAACAAATGAAACACTAGTTCAAATATGACTTCACATGTTTTGTATGTTTTAACCACCCCGATATTTTTCTTTAGGTGGGTCAAACATAGTTTAGAAAGCGTTTACAATAGTCAGAGCTACTGGTATGTTTCTAAATCAATGTATGATAAGGTGTGTAACCAGTCGTCTTGTGTGATTTGCTTGCCCTAACAGCGAAAATCCTGCAAGAACCTTTGATCTTGTACTGCAGGTGGAATGTCCTACTTCTGAAAATAAAGGTATGACATTGTAGTTCCCATATGTTCTTTTCCGAGTCTGTGTTTGTCAGCTGTAATGAACATGCTACTTTGAACCAGAGCATGGGGCTTTAAATTAATTGATGCTGATTTGGAAAAAGCTGCAATAACTTGCATGCCCCTGATGCAAGATAGTGTTGCTCACTAAGTGAATAGGTACTTTAGAAACAGTTGCCGTGTAATGACACAGTTGTATGTCATACTTATATTTCTTAATAAGTAACTGTTTAAATTGTCGATGGAAAATGAAAGTGTAGATGACAATAAAAAATGAATGTTTTCATTGCCTCTACTTTTAGAGTGTAATATATCACCAGGGCAGGTATAGATAAGAAGACTGTCCAGTCTTCTTTTTGTCTTTCACTTGCCTATATACTGAACATGCAGGTATAATGGGAAAAGGAGCCTTTAGTGGGTTGTTGATCAAAGTATGCCTTGAGTTGGGCTGTCATCATGGTATAAATATTTGCAAACATTTACACTAAAACTAACATTCAGAAATTAATTGTCTAAACATTTACTAACTCTTTGCACAACCAATTGCATAATTATTTTCAAGAGAAACTAATGATAAAATGTTGAAGTTACAGTAAGAAGAGTTTATTTAATGACACAACAGCCAGCTTCCAAAACATTCAATATGCTAACAGTCCATGCTCAAGGGAAATGCGTGTTTTATAAATATTCTAGGTATTTATGGATTTCTGATGGCTTGGCAACTATTTCATTTTATTCGGTGGCAGTGCTACACAAAATATGAATTGCTTCCACATTATATCTCTAATAATAATAATAATGCAAGAATGATTAAACTCTGAGCTTTTATACTCTGCTTTTTACTTTATCCATGTCTTATGTGCCAGATATGGTTCTGACTAAAGGTATACAGCCTGTACTTTTTTGTAGATGATATGCTAAGATAACATGTTGATGAAATGAAAGTTTTAAAATGACACACGTTTACACACTGTATTCATGATAATGCACATTTGCAGCTCTGACAACGGGGCAGGAGTTTGCTCTTCAGAACTAAAGCAATAAATATGGTCTATTACAAAATGTAGTTCTTCATATTGACTTAGCAAGGCTTTCTTCAAATTAATGTGAATTAATTCAAATTAATGTGTAATAAAATGTGCTTAAACCTTTAGAGAAATGCAAGTGTGATTCATGCAGTTTGTTTTCTGTTCCTAAACTGCTTACAAGTTGTGCACTGCTGTGGGTTTCTGGGTGTAGTCTGAAAGCAGCAGACACATGTTTTCCTCTTTCAGTTACTGTATCATATTTAATAGATCTTGTTTTGTATGAGTGATCAGAATTTTGCCTGAAAGACTGCAGTAAGCATTACTGTAAAGGTTTACTTCTTAAAATGTGTCCAATTGTGTGAGTGACGGGATTGTGTGAAATAATAAACATAAACTGACCTTATGATATATAATCTTAAAGTAAATGGAACCTATGCAGACATGTTGGCACTAGAAATGCTATCTAAGGAAATGATCTAGCAATATCCAGCTGCCAAATGAATAAAGTTGAGAGGCAAAATGTTAATTTTTTTTTTTTTTTTTACATTGCTACTGGCCTGAATAGCATACAGACACAGAGGTATTTTCATTTATGTATATGGCACAGGTTCTGGACAGTGATCACAAACCTCTGGAGGTGGGGCTGTCTTGGTTGTCAGATGGAGATTAAATATATCTGTGACACCTAGGCATTAAAAACCATACAAAAAAGATTTAATAACAGAAAAATGAGAATGTAAACTGTAAAATAGGACAGAGGTGGTTTGAAATAAAGGACTGTATGAGGAATACATTATAATTACAGGGAGTCGCACTATGAAGAAACATTTGCTCTACAACATTTGGGCCGACGGTTCAATCCAGAGAAGCTTAAATGGAAGCGTCTATAACAAGCTGTTTCCGGGACATTGATGCGCGTATTGTTTACTTGCGTCTGTCACCCAGGTCAACCCTGCTTTAACAAAAGCAGTGTGAAATCACGTATCTGACCCGCATGACACCGGGTCCTGACCCGGGTAGGTTCCGACCTGTGTAGAGCATGCCAGTGTGAAAGGGCTTTTGAAACCATGTTCTGTCAGTCTTGATTTGTCAAAAATGCTCAGATTCAAAAAGGTTAAATTGTACTTAGAATTGCAATTCTTTGATGTGTAGCCTATATAATAACTGAAAATGTAAGTCTTGTTTGAGACGCATAGTTGTGACGTTATCAGTAATTAACAACACTTAGCTTACTTCTTTGGTCAGAGACCAAATCTATGGCTGTGGGCAAGAATGTTGTACAGTATCTACCATATTTAAATGCTCATATATTTGTTAGTTACAATGTTCTTGCTCTCAGCCAGCTCAATTTAGTCAGTTCAAAGAACAAATAACAGAAATCTTTGTGAAACAAACATACGTCTGCGTAAAAAAACAAAACAAAAAAAACAATAATTTTCTGTCTGCAGTTCAACAATCCCTTGATCCTTCTGCTTTGCACTCGCATAAATAGTTACCTTTAGCTTTTCAAAATGTTTGAATTGCAGTTTTTTTGACTTCTTAATCCTTAGTACTGACGCCAAAGTATTGAATATCTATAGTACCGTACATACTACATTTGCAGAAGTAACATATTTTTGCAACAAAGTACAGAACTGTGTTCTGAGTACACTGTACAGTTCTTTAGTGCACTCATGGTATAGTCTGTAATGTTTGGTCATAAGTGATAAAGCAATTAGGAGTACTTGGAAGTTAAAAATGAACAAGCTGAGAAGCATAGTAGTTCTACGTATAGTATGATTCAACAGCATATGATAAATGACTCAAAGTTTATATATTTTGATAAACCCCCTTCTGTTGGAATACACAATTCCGAGGTTACTTTCCTGACCGTGGTTCTTAGCTTGTGTTTAATGCCAGGCTGAGTTTCAATGGAATGTTTGGGCCTGTCCTTTTTTTTCCATATAAACATTTTCTCTACAGGAAGCCATTTTACATGACAACTTAGCTTACCACCTGTGTCCCATAGGACCACTGCCACTGAGAAGCACGTTAAAACCTATTGCATGAATTGAGAAAATACAATTGGGCAAGGATTCAAAGTGATAATTTAAGTTTACATGGAATGGAATACTGTACTCAAGGTGTTTTTAGACAAGTTGCTTTACAGAAGCATAGCTTCCATGCTGTTCTATTTCCATTTATGAGTGAAGCCAACAAGTCTCTGAGGTTAAAAGTATTGAATTTCAATTTATAAGTTGCAAGTGGTCCATAAAATTAAAATTCATCATAAAACACCTTTTCAGTAGTCTCTGTTGACAGGATGGCTTAGTGTATAATTGTCAATGAACAGTATGGAAATCCATGTATTATTTTTTATAGGTATGCAAACGCAAGATTATACAAATTGATCAATTCATTATCACATTTTAGGGTGCTTCTTTTCACCTTATGTATACTGTAATTTTGAAGTACAGCTTTTTTTTGTTTTAAGTACCAAAAGTTTTTTTTTGGTGGCAGAGTGAGGGAAAGGGAGTTTAAGGAGCCTTCAAACGTACTGTACATGTGCACGTATTTCCTCTGCTTATCACAAGCCACACTTCTCCAGTTTAAATTGTATCATATTTAAAACAAAAAAACCCCCCAAAAAAACCCAAAAAACAAAAACACAACATGCTGTTGTACAGTAGTTTGGGTATTGCAAACTAATACAGTGACAGATTTCTTTCGACCTGTGCCAAGCAGACTATATTGTTTAACACTGCCAAGGCAGCAGAGTGAGGCAGATGTTACCTGTCTTTCAGCTCTCCAGAGTCTGGTTACAACAGAGTTCTATGCACTGGGCTATTTTATGACATATAAAACTTAATGTGCTGCAAATAAATACATAGTATAAACACAGCGTTTAGAATGCAGATCAACTGTATAATTCTTTAAACTGTTTTTTTTTTTTGATTAGAAAGAGATAAATTAACCTCAAGCTTGCTTCTGTTGAAACTGATGGTCTTATCAATTGCTGATGTGCATTAAGTTAGTGGTGTTCTTTTTTAGTAACCAGTATTTCCTGTAAAGTCCTACCAATGCACGCCTAAAATCAAATAGCCTAATTATTCATATTGTACACCGATATACTGTAGGCCTACTTCAGTCATTAATGATTGCTCACAAAACTGTTAGGTGGTGTTAAAAAGTTATAAAGTAGGCCCTTGTCTGTACCCATGTTCTTTTATATTTGGGGGATTTCACCTCTATATCAAATACATTTAAACCAATATTGTATTAGCAACTTGCAGCATGATACTGTTGATTTACACATTGCTTTTTCGAGTTTTGTTTTTAAATGGATTGGGAATAATTTGCTTTAACATTGTTTGCTTATTATTTATGTGCAATGAATGATTTTATGACCAGCTTTGTCTGTGCTGTGGTTATCTTTGTACAGCCTGGTTTGTATTTCTTGTTGCTGTCAGTCAGCAGGTCCCCCCCCCCCCCCCCCAGAGGGATTTGCTAACCCTGTTGCCAAAGACACTTCTCTCTGCAGGGATTGAAATCCTGGAACTTGCTACAGCGCTGGTGTGAATTCCCATGGCAAACCAAACAATGATGCTGGGACGTGGGCTCACGCCTTTATTATTATTATTATCATTATTATTATTATTATTATTATTATTATTTATTTCTTAGCAGACGCCCTTATCCAGGGCGACTTACAATTGTTACAAAATATCACATTATACATTATTTCACATTATACAGATATCACATTATTTTTACATATAATTACCCATTTATACAGTTGGGTTTTTACTGAAGCAATCTAAGTAAAGTACCTTGCTCAAGGGCACAACAGCAGTGTCTCCCACTGGGGATTGAACCCATGACCCTCCAGTCCAGAGCCCTAACCACTACTCCACACTGCTGCCTTGCTAATCTCAGTGCCAGCTCACGAGGCCACTTGCGTGTTGACCCATTATGATGGATGTTTTTCTGTTCTGCTTGAAGTTCTCTTGTTCCGATGGGTATGGACAGTTCCTGCAGGGATGTCATGTTTTCAGGTGGTCAGGCATTGGTATGCTTCTGGAAAGGGGAAGTAAAGCCTTAACTCTCTTATGGTTGCAATATAAAAAATATTCTGATCTTAGCCAATTTACTTGTATTATGGAGATCGGTGGTTATTTATGACAAAGATTCAGCTGTTTTTTCCTTATTACAGGAAAAAGGCCTGTTAGCTGACTAGAGTTTTAATATTTTCATCCAGTATAATGCTTTAAAAAATGCTCCTACACTAATAGATTTCTTTAAAGATTTGTTGTGGTTGTTGTGTACATTAAAATAATTTGTATGCTTTTTTTTTTATATATATAGAGCAACAGCACTGGTGTACTGTAGCTACTGGCTATTCATTCTTTTTTCTCTCTTCCCTAGAGTCTAATTAGTACTGTCAGATTGTAAACAAAATGTTTTTAGTCCAGCATTTTCAAATATACAATACGAGATGGTAATTATCTTTTTTTTGTGATGGTAGCAAAATAGTGTTAGCTGTAGGCCTAACTTGTATTATTTTTTTTAGTTGGTAACAATCACTGTTAAATAGAAAAGAAAGCAATCCTACTAGCAGTTGAAGTAGTTGGTAGTAATTGACATGAATATTATTATTATTATTATTATTATTATTATTATTATTATTATTATTATTATTATTATTATTATTTATTTCTTAGCAGACGCCCTTATCCAGGGCGACTTACAATCGTAAGCAAATACATTAAGTGTTACAATACAAGTAATACAATAAGAGCAAGAAATACAATAACAATAACTTTAGAGATATACAGTATATGGAATCTCAGTGACTTCACAGGGGCATGATAGGACCCGGTGCAACCAACTCATCCCTTGACACAGTGTTCCTGGAACCTTTTCAGAAAACCACTACTGGAAACTCTGATTGCAAGTGGGACATGACAGATCCAGCCTACAGACACGTGTAACATATTTACAAGCATGTGCCAGGACCTATTAAGGCCATTCTGTAATTGTTTGGCCAGTTAGATCTAGCCTGTACGGATGAATTTGAAATGTTTAATAACATTGTTAATCTTATGTGTATACTAATGTTACACAAGGGACAGTCAAATTGCATTGGCATTTGAATACAGATTTTTGAAAATGTCTGTAATTTTGTTCAGGGACTGACTTTTTGTTTGTTTTTATAAGAGGAGTTTTAATCAAGTTATTTCAAAATACAATCGGGTTCTAAATCCTCGGGTCTAGGCTGTTTAACAACACTTTGCTTTGCCGTGGGCCAAACAACATTGGATATTGGACTTTATATGAACACCCTGTTGTCTTTTATTGCTTTCATATGCCAGGTACTGTATCTAAATAGGCTGTATGATATGGGTAGATGTAGAGTGTACAGTAGTTACTAGAAGTTATTTTCCCCAAAATAGCAGAATAAGAATAAGAGACCTTAGTTGTTTTATGTTTTTACACAAAAAAGCTCTTCTTTCTTAAGAACGGTATTTGTTAATTTAAGATCCGTATCTCCAATGTCCAGCCATGACCAAATAAACACTTTTTCCTGCTCAAGCAGGTGAGAAACCACAATAGCAACCTGGAAATGCTAATAAATTGAGACCTTGTGTTAAATGCTTAGAAAACATTTTAAAGTTTTACCACCACTGCATAAGACCTGGAGTTCCAATCTCTTTGTCATGAGTCTTTACCATCGCTGATGACATTTTAGTAATTTTAATAATATTACATTTAGTAGCATTGGAACTGTAACAGAAACAAGCTTAAGTTATAGCCTGTTTCAAGTGTTATGAGAGTGGATTGAAAATGTTAGCCATGTCACAATTTCCCAAAATAATATTCTTATTGAGAATGTTTTATATTTGAAATGTGCCTCTGTTTTGTTGGCAGGAAAGGTATATTTTAGATATTTTGTTTTATGAAAAAGGTACTAATTGGATTTCCATTCTTCCTCGCTTCACCTCAAGACAGGAAAAGTTTCATGTGTTTTAGAATAAGAAAACATGCTCACTGTATATGTGGTGCCATTTTATTTTGAAGCTGTGCTTGTTGGATTTCAAATTGAAGTGTGAGTCATTTGGCAGCACTGTGAGACGCACTGTATCTATATCACAGCTGTGAATGGGTACTTGCTTGGACATGTGCCCTCCTAATGCAGGATCTCTTAAGTCAAGGACATTAGACCATAAATTCTACATGCTTAGCTGTTTTTATCATCTTGCATGTAGGCTTATAACCTACACCTGTTACAGTCAGAGTAACTCCCAATAATGTTAACTCAGTCTGAGAGGTTTTGAGGCTTTAGAGATATTTAGATTGGTATACTGTACTGTAGGTCCCCATGTTGCTAATAATAACAGTTTAGAATGTAACTGTTTGGTTTTTACCTGAAATAAGAATTAAGGACAACACTAATTGCCACACTGACATAACCTAAATACAATAATTACTGTACTTAAATATTGAAATTGATTTGTTAGGTAGGCTAGTTTTGGACAATAAACAGAACTGGTAACCTGATCAATTTTACTACTTGGGGAAATAACTTTATTTTTTATTTTTTTGTCATAGCTTTAGATTTACTAAATAACCATGACATGTAATGCCATTTGTCGATGCAATTGGAAAAACATTTTTAAACGATTCTGTGAGTCTTTTTTTTGTGCTTGAAAGATGCACACTAATCTGCTTACCCCTTTAATTGAGAGAGCTGGGTGTGGAGCGCCAGGCAGCTAGAATAAATCTGTTGATCCAGAAGTAAAATGATGACCGCAGCTATTACATGCTTTTGGCTCTGAAATCCTCCCCCTCCCCCCTCTCCCCTCCCCCTGCCTTTCTGAAAAAAAAAGCTTCTTGTTCAACAATAGAAAATTCTACCGTATGTTCAGCTGACATCTTCATCAGGTCACAGCGGGTTACCTTAGTTAACGTTCAGTTGAGTGTCTGATAGGATTTTCTCCTGTTTTCTTGACTAGCTGGGTGAAAGTCTAGACACCAAGAAGCAGATTTTTTACTACAAACACAATACTATTGTGAATGTTAAGTAGCTGCGGCTTCCTCTGACGTGCAGGCTCTGTGCACAACCGCTGGTTCAAAAAGCTAATCTAGACCACTACATACTGTGAAATATCTTTCATGGATTAAAAAAAAGAAAGAAAAAGAAATCTTTGCCAAGCAGGCCCCCAACTTTGGTAGTTTAAAATAAATGACTGACAGGAATGGTTACATGATTTCCAGTAGGACCTGAGTTGTGATGTAAGCTTTACGCAAGGTTCGGGGGGCGGGAGCAGGGGCTCCAGCTATACTCTATTAAACAATTCAATTGATACATCAACACCCCATACATTAATCACTTAACTCACCTATTTTATGCCTAAAAACAAACAACTCCTTGCCTAAGTGTTTCAGTTCTGCCCTCCTCCTCCTATACGTGTCTTCCTTTGCATCTCGTCTCCTTTGGGGGGGTAGTGAGACTCACTTCCCTGACCTCCGGTTGGACACCACCAACAAGCCTCCGTTGAGGGAGGTTCTCACCATGCGAGTCAGAGGGGACCTCCGGCCATACTGTGTATTGGTGCAACTAAGCACTCTGCTTCCCCTCACCAGGATGAGGCTCTACTCTAATTCCCTTAATCGAATTCAGGACTCGGCCTGCTAACCTAACGCCAAACTAACCTAACACCTAACTGTTCTTTCCGCTTTCTGTCAACATGCTCAGCGAGCTGGACATCCTGTTATGTGTTTTCGGGGTTGCTGGGACAACCAGCCTTAGAGACAGCGGCTCTTCCCAGCAAGGCTCCAGCGTGACGAGATCCTTCTTCCCTATTCTATCCTATCCCACGGGGCTGCTCAGCGGAAGCATTCCAAGCCTCCGGCCGTTAAGTGGAAATGGCCGAAACTCTACGTAGCCACTGCTGTCGCCCCGTGAATTAAAGTACAAACAGGATTTAGTGTTTCTAGTGGGATTGCATTCCCAAGTTTGTTAGCATACCCTAGCATTTAGTATTGGAGAACAGAATTAAAGTGATAAAGGATTACCACAAACAGCAAATATAATAAAAATATATATATATTATAAAGGGCAAGTTTGAAAAGTCCTGTTGCAGCTTTTTGGTTTTTAGTTAAAAAACAAAACAAACAAAAAAAAAAACATGATGCATGATTTTCTAGGTAAAATTATTTGTCATAAATAGGTTGTGATGAAGTGACAGGAGAGCAAAGGTCACAAGGGTTCTGTAATCTTACTGGTCTTTCTCAATGTGCTTGTCTTCCATCTACACAAACTTGTCAGTGGCACAAATGTCTAGATGCACCTGCCGCAGGCTAGGGCAGAGGTTTCACATCATCATCAGTCATTAACCATTGAAGATGCTCCCTCACTGTACTACTCCAAATATGGAAATTGTGATATGATTTCCATTTGCAGCAGTGCAAAGGAGCTTTGTTGATGCAGGACAATGCTCAACCATGTGCTGCCTAGTTCACTATTCAGAACGTGAAATGGAAGGTACTTCCATACCCCCTCTTATTGTCATGTAGAGTTTACAAAACACCATGGCATGGTTCACTTGAACGACCCACATGAATTTGAGTAGCGTTTTTTGGTGTTAATGTATATTATAAAAGACAATTTGGTTATGATTGTTTAGATTTAATATGCTAATATTCATTTTGGAAATACTAGTTACTATCACCGTTTTTTGTGTAGCCTAATTAATCAGGTAGCTCTCTAGCACATGTTCAAGTCCAGGTCAGGGATGATCTGCATAAACCATCTACTGTACCAAACCCACAGCTTAGTGTTAAAAGCAGGCTGTGCTGTTGGTGAGGTGGAAAGTCATTTATATAAGATTATGACTGTCGCTTGTTGAAGGCATAGCAGGCATATTGACCCTGGTGCTCCTTGATTCCTTTCACAAACTTCATTGGGCTGTGTTATTGCCTTCATGGAAACTAGAAGCTCTTTAAGTGCTACTGTAGCTTGTGCAAATGGTGTATACACAGCCAAACCATTCTATCTGAAAATATACCTGCAGTAAAAACACCTTTTTCCAAGTTTGCATTTGTTTCAGCTAAGTCATGTTCCCCTTACTGAAAACTAAAATGACAATTTCAAAATAAGGGTTTGTCAAATATCTGGTAGGTAATAAACAAGAAGTCAGACATACAGGAGCTCCTTAATTGCTATAAAAATGGTCAAGATTGCAAGATAAATGGGCTCAGGATCTCTACAATTTAATTTGTCATGTTGACATATTTTGAACATTAGAAAACATTTCAGTACCGTCAGCCAATCAGCTTCCACTTCTACCGGGCTGTAATAGACTGTAAATGCCCGCTGAAACGTCTCAGCACCAACTGAATCAAATTTAAAATTAAGTGACTTTATATTGGTGTTTCCATTTTTTTGTCCACTACCTATTATATATAAAAAAAAAATTTAGCTCAATAATATAATATAATATACAATATAATATAATATACAGTGCCTTGGTCAGGGGTCTGACCAGTGCCTTGGTCAGACCCCTGACCAATTCTCTCATAATACTGAATTACAAATGGTACATTGAAATTTTGTTCTGTTTGATATTTTATTTTAAAACACTGAAACTCAAAATCAATTATTGTAAGGTGAAATTAGTTTTATGTTGGGAAATATTTTAAAGAAAAATAAAAAACTGAAATCTTGCTTGCATAAGTATTCAACCCCCACACATTAATATTTGATAGAGCCACCTTTCGCTGCAATAACAGCTTTAAGTCTTTTGGGGTAAGTATGTACCAGCTTTGCACACAGTGTTGGAGTGATTTTGGCCCATTCTTCTTGGCAGATTTGCTCCAGATTGTTCAGGTTGGTTGGACGACGCTTGTGGACCGCAATTTTCAAATAGTGCCACAGATTCTCAATGGGATTGAGATCAGGACTTTTTGTTCTTGAGCCACTCCAATGTTGCTTTGGCCTTGTGCTTGGGATCATTGTCCTGCTGAAAGGTGAATTTCTTCCCAAGCTTCATTCTTTTAGCGGACTGAAGCAGGTTCTCTTGCAGTATTTCCCTGTATTTTGCTCCATCCATTCTTCCTTCAATTTTAACAAGATGCCCAGTCCCTGCTGATGAGAAGCATCCCCACAGCATGCTGCTGCCACCACCATACTTCACTGTAGGGATGGTGTGTCTTGAGACATTGGCAGTGTTAGGTTTGCGCCACACATAGCGCTTTGAGTTTTGGCCAAAAAGCTCTATCTTGGTCTCATCTGACCACAAAACCTTTTCCCACATCGCAGCTGGGTCACTCTCATGCTTTCTGGCAAATTCCAGACGTGCTTTCAGATGGTCCGTTTTGAGTAATGGCTTCTTTCTTGCCACCCTCCCATACAGGCCAGTGTTATGCAGAGCTCTTGATATGGTTGACTAGTGCACCATTACTCCACTCGAAGCCACTGAACTCTGTAGCTCCTTCAAAGTGATTGTTGGCCTCTCTGTGGCTTCTCTCACAAGTCTCCTTCTTGTTTGAGCGCTGAGTTTTGAGGGACGGCCTTTTCTTGGCAGTGCCTGGGTGGTGTGATGCAGCTTCCACTTCCTGATTATTGATCCAACTGTGCTCACTGAGATATCCAAACACTTGGATATTATTTTGTACCCTTTCCCTAATCTATGCATTTGTATTACTTTATCTCTAACTTCTGTAGAATGCTCTTTGGTCTTCATTTTCCTTCAGATTCACAGCCTGACCAATGATCCTTCAACAGTGGAGTTTTTATCCAGAAAATGTGACGGCAACTTTAATGGTTCACAGGTGGAGGCCAATGGTAAGGTAATTGTGTCCTCGTTAGGGCAATTTCTTTCATCGGTGTAAACTGGGAACTTCCATAGCACAGGGGTTGAATACTTACGCAAGCAAGATATTTCAGTTTTTTATATTTCTTAAAAATATTTCCCAACATAAAACCAATGTCACCTTACAATAATTGATTTTGAGTTTCAGTGTTTTAAAATAAAACAACAAACAGAACGAAATTTCAATGTACCATTTTGTAAATTCAGTAATATGAGAGAATTGGTCAGGGGTCAGAATACTTTTTCAAGGCACTGTATATGTGTGTATATATATATATATATATATATATATATATATATATATATATATATATATATATATATATATATAATCATTTCTTTCCACCATTGTATCTCAAAATCCAAGTGATGAAAAGTTATACCAGCTGTTAAAGAAACATTGGATCACACTACTAGCAACCTATTAACCTGTCCTTCCCGCTTTCTTCTTATCAAAGCAAAGGTGTTGACTTTTAAAGACAGGCATCCGAGGAACGTCAAAACATTGATTTTCATCTGCCCTCTAACTTTCGTGCTCTGTCAAGCAGCCATTTTCTTGTTGAAGGTTAGTTACGCTCTGGGAAAGATGCCCCTCACCACTGATGGTTCCAATACAGCGATCACCCACAGCTTCATAGGGGTGCGAAGAGAAGAAATTGCTTTCTCCGTCAAGGTGATTTCAATTCAATTCTCACCCATTAGCCTTGTATAGTTGACTTCAAAATTACTCCTTCAGACAGAATATACTGTTTTATTTTATATTAGGATAGTTGCCCTTTGCAACGTGATATGTCTTCAAAATCATGTTAATTCTGTGTTCACCCAGACATGCACAAATACGATTACTGGTGCACTGGCTTCTTAAACCCGGGTTCCACTGTAGACACAGCTATTTAAAAATTATTTAAAATGGGGCCTTTTAACCTTCAACAATATGTATAACTCCAGGTAGAGTCCTATTTTAATGATTTTCATGAAGGCAGGTTTTTTGATATGCCACTATTTACATCAGTCTTTGATAACAGAGCACATCTGTATGCCACAGTTAAGTACCTATGTGAACACAGGCAAAAACCATCTTTCATATAGCAGGATCATTGACATAAGCTATGCCATTATTGGGATTGTTTATGTAAGAAACACTGAAGCAAAAAGTCAATACTGTGGCCCATGGAATACTTTCTAAGCTTCCTTTTGTGTTTCGTTCTCAAGTTTTTAAAATAGATAATCATTCATGCATCATACCGGGGAGCTCAGTGGAGCTTTCTTCTGGGCTAGGTGGCAATGTTTGAACACTGTCTAGGGACGAGCCTTGATTAGCTCAATTTTCCAATACATCAGCATACAATACAGTATGTGTGTAGATATTGTGCTGTTGGAGTATCTGTCCTTTAGCAGTGACCTAAACCAAATTTTCCATGCTTTGTTAAATTTGAAAGACATCACAGAGTATAAAATCATTGTAATAGAAAACGAAGGACACCACATGGGGTAAAAAAAAAAAATAAATTCTAAATCATTTCAAACACCTGAAATGCGAACTTTTTACTTGAACATTATGTAGACTATTGAGCTAATATTACATTTATAGTATTATTTAGGAGTCAGTACTATTCAAAAACTGATTATTGTTTATTAATTGAAGATTTTAAGTGTAGATTTGGGGTTTTCAAGGTTAAATTCCACATATACTATGACAGTGATGAACCAGGGGACATAACAGCACGGATGATGTGCACCAACATCTAATATATATACACCAGCAGCATGCGTGTGATTTACCATAAATATTGATTGCAATGTTTAATACTATTAAATAGTATTTCATTTTTTTAAAACTCCACAGAATGCTGTTACATATAATTAGGGCTTTTGATTTTCTGGGTTTTGACCGTCCTCGCAATGGGGGGGCTCAACTTTTACATGAGGTCGACTTTTAGTTGAGCGAATATGGTAACTGAAAACAAATATTTTCATACGGTATATAAAAAGCGAAAGCACCGAAAAACTATTATAACTCGAAAATAGCTCAAAATATGCACCAAAAAATTAAATTAATAAAAACCAAAAAACAGAAACCCTACATACAATCCACACAATTTGTCACAGTTAAATTGGACGACTTAATTGAATCTTAACACGCAGAATTTTATGGCATGGTATCCAGTGTTCTGCCACATGCTGTTTTCTAACAAGCTTTAAAATGAAGTATTTGTATGCCATTGGCTAATTGTCACAGTGTGCTTTCACAGTCATTCGTTTCAGAACTTTTTAAGGCTATAAACTGGAGCACAAAATGGAACTCGCAGCCTGGAAAAAGGTGAATCACTTTATTAAGCTGGTTTCATAAGGGAGGATTACGCTACCTTGTTGACCTGGGCTTGATTCCAGAGAAAAGACCAAGGTGTCTAAATAATTTGAACAGCTGTGTGTGTCTCATGTGCACCATTGTGTTTCACAGACCTGCTGAGAATAGGCACAGACTCAGCAGGAACATCTCGGGAGGCTAAAGGACCCAAAAGCGCGCAGAGGCGAGAGGATTAGCAAGGCTGGGGTTTGTGATGGTGACATTTTTCTCCTCTGGCAGAACAGCAGGGGGCTGAGTATACCCCAATAACCTTCAACTTTCATCCTTAACCCATTAATCCCCATTCTATCAGTTTGAGAGAATTGTGTGTGGGGGTGGGGGGGTGTGCTTTTTTTTTTTTGATAGGCTGAAAAGAATACTATTTTTTTTTTTTTTTTAAATGGTGTTCTCTACGGCATCAGTACTGATACTTGGATACTGTAGATTTTTATTTTTTTGTCAAATGGGTTTTAAAAAATTCTTTTTTCTTCTTCTTCTTCATAAAGATCAGACTTGTAGTCGAGTCTGAGTCACTAACATTCAAGTCCGAGTCACGAATCCTTAACTTTGAGTCTAGAGTCCGTCCAAGCCCTTGAAACAAGCTCAAATCAATTGTCATTCAACTAGTTGTAGTAGTGGGGGAACAGTTTACCTAACGGATGTTGTCTGATATCCCTCAGGAAAAATGCAAAAATAATGAAAAAAAAAAAATTCCATTTATTTATTCTAGCTAGATTATTCTATTTGATGCCTTTTTCAACTTGTCTGTCACTATCTTCTTTTCTTTTGGAATTGGAATACTGTTTGAATGTACCTGAAGTTTATCGATAAGCTTTACGTTTCAGTTTGTGGACGTTGTTTTTCACTTTGATAGAAGCCGTGATCTGGACTATTGAGCCAGTGTAGTGTTAGAAAGTGTTACATCGTCAGAATGTGGTATGCGTACCACAACTTGACTCATGTAATGGCAGAAAGTGGTATGATTGCAAGTTGTGCGCTATTTTGGTGCAATCAATTGCGATCTGATGGGTGTTTTCCTATTGTCTAAAGAGGTACATTTACCATTAATTCTACATTATTTTTTTTTTGCAAATGGAAACTGGCAACAGACAATTTCTCTAAAAAGAAAAAACAATTTACAAGAAGTCCACCTCAAAGTTGCACAATTAAAAAAAAATGTACAAGACCCTATATGATATATGATAAATATTTCCATACTATTTTCTTAATGGTTGAAAAATACATTAAAAACAACATAAAAGACTGGGAAATATGATAAATTAAATTTAAAAAGATCTAAATGACCAAAAACAGCATAACGTACCATATTTGAATGGGCGCTTCCCTGCTTTCTTAGCGGAAGTTGTTTAGGCATGCGTGAGCAAGTGCAGGTGTGCTGAGTACCACTACACAGGTAAGAAATTAAAGTTACTTTCACCTCTGACTGTAGCATCTACTTTGACTTCAATTCCAGTAAAGTCTGCCAATCTGACTCAGACATTAACTGTATATATACTGTGTTCTTAAATAGTACGTTTAGTAGTATTATTATTTGTTTTGCAAAACAGAAACTTTATGTTTCACTTTCATTGCATTTGCACTTTTATTAACTCTGTAATACAATGATACATTTACGAGATTGTGCTTCATTTTATCTTGTATTTTTTATCTTTTCTCTTTTACACAAAAACATTATGTTTATGTATTTCCCAGTTGCGGCTGGTGGGTAAAATTTTTAGGTGTTTACATCTCAGATGCAGATGAGGTGTTGAGGTCCAGGGGGACAACCTCAATGGTAGAAGCACTGTCCAGCCTGACGTGGCTATCAACAAGATTAAAAAAATGATAATATAAAATATTATATAAATAATACTAAAATAATACAAATATACAGTATGGTATATTTAATAACCGATTACCCCAAACAGGCAAAGCTAAAGCACTGCTGAAGGGCAGCAGCCTCGAGAGAAAAAGGGACAGACGGCACAAAATAAAAGCAGATTAAAACTGTGAAAAGAACGAAGTTGAACAAATAAGACAATAAACATTAGTTTAAAGTTAGACAAAGACTTGTATATTTTATTTTAATATTTAAAGATTTAAAGACATGTTTTCTGTCTTTCTGCAAAGTAACATACTATGCAAGACTGAGAAGAGCTGAACTCATGCTGCTCATATTTATAGCCTTTATTGTCTTGGCACATGCGCACTGATCGCCTGATCACTGTTCGCTAACTGGTTGCATTCCATCCAGACATTTTTAAGCCAATCATAGCCAGTCCTGGCTGACGGCTGGCTGCTACTGCTCATGTGCTCGGCGGATTTGGGTGCTCGCATTTCTGAGCGAGCACAGCCCGGCTTCAGCCCATTAAACAGATGGGATGAACTGCATCATTGATGTGCCAGTGTCACGTGAGAGGGGAAAATGAAACGCACATCACCCAGCAGAAGGGAAGCGCAATTCATTAATAAGAGACTGGGGGTTCAGCGAGCAAGCAAACACTGTTAACCGGCCGATAATGTTTTTTTGGTTGGGTTATTATTGTGCACAGGCTTCCTAGTAACTGTAATATTATTTGTGTAATAGAAAATAAAAAAATGACTTGTTGTTCATATCTCAGAGTCACAGAGACCAAATGTTTGAGTCCGAGTCCCGGACTCGAGTCCTACAAGTCTGATAAAGATATTTAGTACTGTTATGCCCAGTACATTTGATTCCAAACTAGAAGGGTGTTTGCCTAGCAGATTATGCTAGATCTATTAATAGCTAGCGGATGGGCTTTTTTGGGGGTGTTTCTCTGGTTTTACTATTTATAGGTATGTGTTTGGGTAAAATGAACATTTTTGTTTTATTCTATAAACTACTGACAACATTTCTCCCAAATTCCAAATAAAAATATTGTCATTTAAAGCATTTATTTGCAGAAAATGACAACTGGTCAAAATAACAAAAAAGATGCAGTGTTGTCAGACCTCGAATAATGCAAAGAAAATAAGTTCATATTCATTTTTAAACAACACAATACTAATGTTTTAACTTAGGAAGAGTTCAGAAATCAATATTTGGTGGAATAACCCTGATTTTCAAGCACAGCTTTCATGCGTCTTGGCATGCTCTCCACCAGTCTTTCACATTGATGTTGGGTGACTTTATGCCACTCCTGGTGCAAAAATTCAAGCAGCTCGGCTTTGTTTGATGGCTTGTGACCATCCATCTTCCTCTTGATCACATTCCAGAGGTTTTCAATGGGGTTCAGGTCTGGAGATTGGGCTTGCCATGACATGGTCTTGATCTGGTGGTCCTCCATCCACACCTTGATTGACCTGGCTGTGTGGCATGGAGCATTGTCCTGCTGGAAAAACCAATCCTCAGAGTTGGGGAACATTGTCAGAGCAGAAGAAAGCAAGTTTTCTTCCAGGACAACCTTGTACTTAGGATCATGTAGTATCTTCAGTACGACCCACATATATATTACTGGTGGGGGGTGGGGTCTTTCACACTGTTACAGTGGCCAGGCCTGCACTGTCTTAAAAAAAAAAAAAAAAAAAAAAAAAAAAAAAGGTTAATCTTAAAGCCACAATACATCTAAAACTACTTGCATAAAGTAGGACAAAATAGAACAAAAAGTTCATTTGTGTTTTCCTTATAAAAATCATTAAAAGGAAAAGAAAAAAATAAACTGGCCCACAGGACTTGTTATTTGCAAGTTCTGCTTCTTCGTATGAATAAGCATGTGTCCCAAGGTGTGTTTTGAGTAGTTTAGCCTTTACTATGCAGCTGTTTTATAAAATAAATAAATATATGTAGTGCTCTAGGTACTTTGTCTGTGGTCGCAGGATTTTCTGGCAGTGATTCTCATACTCTTACTCATAAAATCAGTATAAAATTGACCTAACACTGACAGGTCAGATGGGGCATCTGGGAAGTAGTCCCTTAGGAAAAGAAAATGTAGTCATTGTAAATCTTTTTAAGATAAAGTGTGTGAAATCATGGAATCGGATTATGTAATGTGTCTTTGATTCTGTCTGCTCTGTCCTTAAGTGAGTTTGTTCTTTTTCTCATAATGCAGTAAATATAATACTTAATTTGTGTTGTGCTGTGTCCTTTTAGGGCAGCAGAATAATGAAATGCCTATTCTGCATGTTCTTTGACAATCTGCTAAAAGTATGAAGAAGGTGACAAAATAATGGCCACATGTGATATACAGTAGCAGATGATTTAAAGTTGAGGGGATGCATTTTATTTGTCAACCAAGTTCTTCCATTTTCTCCATAATTTAGTTGCCGATATGACAAATGTTTGGGGTATAACAATGAGCTTTCCTCAAATGTTTGCTACCGGTCTGAATCTAGTGTTAAGTCATGGAGAGCTGAAATGTTCTTAGCTTTTCCCATCCCCTTGAGTTCAGTCTTTTAACCTAGTACTAATGGAAACAACTCGCATACCATTCTAAGTTGAAAACTTGACTCATCTCGTTGCTGGGCAGACTCGCCGTGCTTGAAACAGTACTATGTGTGATATTGCTGACAAAATCATATTGCGTGAAATTATCATAAGGGACGATCGTGATCATTTAAAAAAATAAAAATAAAGGTAGTGACTTATATTCAAACTTTCAGTTAAACATTTATAGTGGATATTTTGCGTTTTGTGTTTTATTTTGTTTGATGTTTTATTTTGTTTGATGTTTCTCCCACTGAACACAAATACGGCTGGTTTTGTGGGGTTTATATCAGCAAGTGTTGTTAAAAATGTCTCCTTATTCTTCTGTTATTGGTCTGAACCTCATTCTCGTCATTGTTTGATTGAATGTCCATATTTTTATTTTGAATGTTTTATTTCTTCTCTTGTTCTGTGCTTGTTGAAGCGAGAGTGATAATGGTGGTGGTTTGTTTTTAAATGAAGCTGCTGACCAGGGAGTGTTATGACATAGGAACATGTATATTATAGGAATATATTTTTGGTTCATACCTACGTATGGACTTGGACATTACAAGGATTTTTTTTTTTTTTTCAATATAGCATTCTGTTTCCATGACAGCATAGAATATAGCCTAATACTGTATAAAGCATGCTTCACAGCCATCATAATATCCTTTTTTGTGCTTGGTGAGCATATTATCATTCACTGCGTAAGCTTGTTCACTGCTCACTTGCTGTAATTCAGTTTTTTCTAAATATTGTCTAATCTTAGTCTTGAACCCATTTGTTATCTAAAATACGGTAATCTGTGTTTTATCTATCCAATAAAGAAATAATTTAATGTTCACACCCAGTACAGTATCCTTTATTTACGTGGTGTTTATATTTTGATGTTTAACTTCAGTTGAGTTCAGTAAACCTTTTATTTTTTGCATTTATAATATGAAAATGCCATAATAGTTTACTGACTGACTGTTCTAATTACTATGTATAGGACCTTTTATGAGAAGAAATATGAAGAGCATTTGAGCTGCTGTTGCTGAGAAATGTTCTCCAATGACCAGCAGGTCACTCTCAACACCACTTCCTGTTTAAGAAACACAAAATGTGAACTGAATGATCTCTGTATTTGGCCCCCTCAACTCATTTAAATTAAACTATATTGCTGTACAAAGCTATCTAATTTGAACTAGAGTATGCTCTGCAAAGGAAAGGTTGCAGACTAGAAGGATTCTTTTTTTAATTTAACAACTGGAGAAAGTTTCATGTGATTGAATTCAAGTAACTCAAGTTTTATCAAACTATAAAAAATCACTTGCTGTGACACAATTTTCACAATATATTGGTTTATTCCATGTTACTCTGTGATGTGTAATGTAGCACAGTTTTATTTAAGTTGTTATTTATGTAGGAGTACAGTAGATTGATTTACCTGACACAGGAGAAGTTGCTTAGGATGTATTAATACTTTTCAAACCTGTGATTATATGCGTAAGATCTATGTAGTAAGTGCATGGTTTATGTAGTTGTTGTATTAAACAATATAAAGGGAAAGTAAAAGTGTACATTGGTATGTCACACAAGCAGGTGTTGGTTCACGGTTGCAAGACATTACAACTTTTGGTGAAAATGTATTGTAAGCATGCTTTCCTTTTGATAAATTATAAACCATTGAAACAAAAAATTACAGTACAATCATGTTTGGTATCCCACAGATGGGGACTTGTGGAACAATAAAATGTAGGGCTTTTTATGACAAAGACTGTAAACCATTTTCCAACAGCAGATCAAATGTTGTTCATATAGTACAACTGTTTTCTACTACAGTACAAGCTAAGACAAACCTTAAAAAAAAAAAACAATTGGCTAACATCACAGACTTTTCAAATATAAGACCTATACTGTTGAACTCACAATGGCTCGAGTGTGGGCAGTGAGAATGCAAGCCGATGAAGCGGGGGTGGTCTGTTGCTGATGTGGTTAAGACACATTGGTAGGATGTTGGTCTTTTATAGTACTATAACACCGCAGGCTTTATCAATTTCTCAAGGTTCTTTTATATATTCTATATACTGTTGATATCATGAATTGGGAACCAGTGATGCATTTCCAATCCTTTGTTGGTACCCTTTTGTAATAAATAAATTAATAGATAAAATCAAATGGTGAAATACATTGGTACCGGTATATTCTTCTAGATATTGAGCTGTACTCGCTACACTTGCATGAGAGCTTGTAGCTGACCGCCTGCTGCAAGCCCCCCCCCCCCCACACCTTTAATATTTATGTTCTGAATGTTAGTTGTGTTCTGCTCCTGATTTAATGCTGTCTGTCAATTATTTACAGATCCAGCAGTGTTGTGGAAGTTCCCAAAGGACTTTGGAGACCAGGTTGGAAACCATACTTTTTTCTTTTTTTAATGTTAAAATAAAAATCCTCTCCTAGCCAGCCATGGAGAGGCAGACTGTAATGAAAAGCAGTGAGCAGATCTTCGATAGCTGATGTATCAGTAATGATGCAGCTGTGACAGGAATAGATACTGGGTCTCCATAAGAATCCAGCTTCCTGATGGTTTGTGTTTGTTTAAACTGTTGTTAAAATAGTGGATTTAATTTATATCATGTAAGTTAGGTGTTATTGCTAGCATCGTTTTATACCATGCTAACAGGATTCACTTGTATTCTTATTTTTATTTTGCATTCAGTAAGTCACAGCAATACCGTACCAACAGTGACTAAGGCGTAAACAGCTTTATAAGTGAGGAAGCTGTACAAAGAGGCTGTTAAATCAGATATGGTAAAATATGTAAACAAGAGTAGCAGTATGTGCAGGACAGATAGTATCTAGGGCTGGGGGTGGAGCTGGTTGTCATTTTTATTTGTATACTGATCTTCAGGCACAGAAGACCTCATACCACACATTCTATGGCAAGCCAAATTATCATTTAGAGACATCTCAAATTGAATTACAGCTATCTTTAATTGTGCAGTTTTTAAGATATCTAAAATTAATTTTAAGATATCTACAGCAGTGTGGAGTAGTGGTTAGGGCTCTGGACTCTTGACCGAAGGGTCGTGGGTTCAATCCCAGGTGGGGGACACTGCTGCTGTACTCTTGAGCAAGGTACTTTACCTAGATTGCTCCAGTAAAAACCCAACTGTATAAATGGGTAATTGTATGTAAAAAATAATGTGATATATGTATAATGTGATAGATTGTAACAATTGTAAGTTGCCCTGGATAAGGGTGTCTGCTAAGAAATAAATAAAATAAAATAAAAATCTAAAAATGAAGTAGATATCTCAAATTGATTTACACATATCTTTAAATACAGTTATCCCACGTTATACCGCCCCCTTTATAACACCACCCTCGCATACCGCCAACTATTCTCTCTGAACAAATGTCACCAATATAAAAACAGTGCTATTTTTACCTGTTATATCGCCACCCCCGCTGTCTACCATCCGCCAACTTCCTAAGCCAAGCAAACGTAAATAGAAGCACTGTAGTTTCCCTCACTGTAGCACCAGTGAAATAATCATGGCCAATTAAAACAACAAAGTTATGCCGTTAACCTTTGACTCGCTTTCCTAATTCGTTGTTAACTGAACGTTCATACCAATGTCATCAGCAGTCCCGCTCTCAAAGCAAAACAGAAAATACAAAATGGCGAGTCGACCCTACATTTAACACCAGAGCAAAAGAAAAAAAGCTGCATGTATGCATCTGAAAATAAGAAAAGCAAGACATCGCAAATGTTTTCTCGCCTAAGTGAGGCTTACTGTTAATCGAAGGACAATTGAGGACATTGTAATGGATAAAAACAAATGGCTTACCTTGATGGAATGGGTTGATTTGTTTAACCTGAAAAAGGCTTGACGCAGTCTAAAATAAGTAAAATAAAAAATAAATAAAAAGTACGGTAAGAGGTTTGTTTGTTTACGTGCAAGTTTTGCACAAATGAAGGCTGACTTAAACTAAAGCATCAGTTTTGTAAACAGCAGAATTAGTTTTTTTTTTTACTTTTCGATTAAAAAAAACTGTTTGCCTGTACATATTCAATGTTTTTTTTTATTTTAACTGCGTAAAAAATAATGCTGTTAAAATAACTTGCTTTGTGAAATAAATAGATGGCATCGTTCAATGGGGGATAGTATTCAGCAGGCTTATCATTTAGATATCTACATGATTATTCAGATATCTCAAAATTAACTTCCTGTTCATTTAGAGATATCTCAAAATAACTTCCTGTTCATTTAGAGATATCTCTAAATCATTTAGAGAAATCTCTAAATCATTTGAAGATATCTTCAATTGAACAGGAAGCCATTTCAAGATAACTCAAAATGACTTCCTGTGAAAATGCTCTATTTTGAATGAACTTCCTGGCCATTTAGAGATCTCTAAATGAACAGGAAGTTATTTCGAGATATCCCTAAATGATTTAGAGATATCTCTAAATGTACAGGAAGTAATTTTAAGATATCTTAAATTGAATTTCAGATATCTTTAAATGATTTAAAGATATCTCAAAATACATTTTAGATATCTCATTTAAAGCTCAGTTTAGAGATATTTGTAAGTCAATTTAAGATATCTCTAAATGTATTTTAGATATCTCAAAACGATTTAGAGATCTTCAAATATTTAGAGATCTAGAAATGATTTAAAGATATCTTTAAATATTTAGAAATCTCTCTAAATGATAATTTGGCTTGCCATACACATTCTGCTCATGAAATGTATTGATATGAAGGCTTCATAGTGTGTTTCAGTTCAAAGAGCTGCATGCTTTTGCCATGCCTAAATGGTTACCAACACAGCATGGAAGCTTGCGTGATCAAATTGCATCTTTTGAAAAATAAATACATCTTTCCTTGTACACTACTGGTATGTTACTATGCTTAAGTACTTAAACATTGGTATTAACTGAATACAACATTATTTGTCCTGTGTTAGATTTTTATTTTTTTATTTTTAAGATAACTAGTACCAAATAAATACATTATGAGAAACCCTTTTTTTTTAGTCAAGTGATCGTTTAGGCTATTGCTCTAAATTTAATCCAGTCTACACTTCTGTTTTTTTAACTGCTATTCTGCTCTATTAATATTGGCTGCTAGAATAGACACTGTATATGATGAATTTACATTTAAAATCTGGTATCTCCACATACCTAAAAATGTAAATTTAAATTTAACTGGCAAGACTATGAATAGTGCTCCGGGGAAATGAATACTGTATTTGTCCAATATCAGGTGTATTCCTTACTACTAAGTAATAGCTACTGTCAGTCTGGTCCAGCATTGCAAAGTTCAGTCAAATTTAATTTTATTAGAACGTCATTGTTAATAAATAGGCAGTACTGCAAGATGTAGTTGTATTGAATGCATCTACTTGGGGTATCCTTGTTGTGCTTGGGAATTGGCAATTCCGCAGTGATATTTTACTGTATAATGTAGTTGTTAAAGTCAATGCATAGTAGCCTGTGGAATCAAAAGAAAAGGAAACACATAACCAACCAGTGAGCGAACAATTTAAAAAATCAGGCAGTAAGGGTATTTCTGGTCATGCGTTGACTGTCAAACTGCAAGGGCATTTAGTAAATTGAAGCACTCACGCTTCATATTGTACTTTTATTATCAGACAAAAAAGGTGGAGCTGTCTGGTGGGTGCTGTGCACAGGGAATATCAGATTAACAGAGATCCTTAAGTGTTAAAACTTTTCGGCAAGTAACTTTTTTCAGAAAGACAATCCTTTTTTTTATTCTGTGCAACACAATAATTCCTACCTACAATTATATTAACATTTCCAGAATATTACTTTGTTAGTACTGTATGACTTAACTTTACAGTACCAGCGTTCATAAAATCATTTTTGGTTACAGATTATATTGCCCAGCGTATGTACAGATGGATTGGCCTTTTCCACATAAATAAATGGCTCATTCAGTTTGCTCATTATTGGGATTACGCTTCTTGCGTTTTTTGATGTGCTACTGCTGGAGATATTTTTTTTTCTTTTTCTAAAGTTAGCCAGCATATGGCAGCAGCAGATCTAAACTCTACAGGGCCCTTTTGTTTATCTTGTTATTGTTGCTGAGCGTAATGACAGTTGTAGGCCGTAGATCAGGGTACAGGGGTTAGTCCACCCTGGGGAGGAGAGAAAGAGAAAGACACAAGTGTGGATTATGGAAATATGAATTGATTTTTTTTTTTTGTAAAAAAAAAAAAGGGAGCGAGAGAAGATCTGCTCCAGCAGAATAGGACTCCGAGGGGAACAGACTGGGAGCTGGCACATCGGCTGTGAAATATGAAGTGAAAATGATCACTTGAGCACTCTGAAGTCTTGGTCATCCCCAGCTGCTGCGTGCAGAAGCAAAGGCATATATTTGAATCGTAAGAAGATGGTTTGCAAATGAAGCAGACAGATGGAAATTAATCTATACCTTCTCAGATCTGTCGCCCAGCTTCTGAGAAATCTGTAAACATAATTCTGGTTGCCCGTTGACAGTCAAAAGTTTTGTGAGTGAACTTCCTTTTAGCAGTTAAAACAGAATTACAGTTCTGCATTTGGCTTGTGTGGTATGCATTGTACAGCACTATTTAGTCAGCACTTTTATAGGACTGGATGTTGCATGTTCAAAATTCAAAATGAAGGGATTCCTTGTGCAAGACCATTTAAAAGCGTATTTTGCCAGTATTAGGCATATATTTGATAGTGGTCTATGCCACAAATTAAATAAATCCACTATGATATTCAGTTATGGTGATTCTTTTTTATCACAAAAATATAGCCGATCCAGAACGAATGATCTTTTCCTTGCCTACATTTAAACTGTATTTTATCTTGTGGATATCCACACTCAAATAGCCTAAACTGTATTTCCCCCAAGATGCTTCTTCTTTTTTTTTTCACAAAATGTGCAGATTTTAGTGTATGAATCCAGTCTGACTCCCCAGCCGACATCTGCAGTTCTGTAGCATGCAACATTGGGTCAGTAGCTGTACTGCCATTTTATCATTGCCTCGTTTCACCCAGTTTATCATTAGATTTTGAAGAAGATGAAAATGGACTTGTGCTGTAGCCCAGTAAGTGAAGGAAATAAAAGCATGTATTATTTTTAGCAGCTACCTGCAGTTTAAGAGGAAGTCCTGTGTCTAATCTCTCACCAGGAAGTTGTAGCAGGTCATGATCTTGTGATCTTTGAGGTTTATCTCCACTCATTTTGTTGTGCCTTTTTATAAGGCAGCAACTACTTCAGTATCCGGCATTAAAGTTGCAAGAGCAAATGGTACATGTATGTGACAGGAGTAAATGTTTTATTGTAATTTGCAAGCTTTTGCTTTATAAATTTAATATAAGCTCTTAAAATGTTTTTATTTTTTTCTGGCTTTTTGTAATAAATTAGTTTGGCTAGGTCAGTTTTCATTGTCGGTACCCAGTTCAGTCAAAAGCAGACTTTGGATCCTTTTTAAAAGCTATGAATCTTAAGCTTATTGTAATACACTTTAATATACAAATAGGCTTTTGTTTGTTTTCTTTCTTGTTTAAAGAGTGAAGGCTGTTGAATTTAACAGTGAACTGATGGGTTGTTGGGTTGTTTTGGGGGGCGATTTATTTGTTCTGGTAGACTGCTCTAACATGTAAGGAAACATTGCTTCTTCCCAAGGGTTAAAACCAAATATTTGTGCTATATGACACCATGTTCAATCAAAAGATCCAAACTAACATTTCATGATTGGTTGCCTGTCCTTTCCGTGCCTGCTGGTTCACCATCCAGAGGATGTTCGGCGAAATTATCTGAACGATCCAGAATGTTTGTGCTAAGATGGTCATCTTTTTTTAAGGCTGCAACTCAAGACACCTTGAATTTCTCCACAGGCCCCCGGGGGTGTTGAATCCCAGTAAAATCAGCAGACCCACCCTGGTGTGCTGGCCTTTATGCCCAGGGACATTGTACCCATGCTGAAGCCTACTTAGTTAACAGCTCTTGATTATGATGACCTGTGGTTCATCATCCTGGGTGATTGTGATGGGTATTTGGTCTTTGTGTTGAGATACCCTGTACTGTACCAATTAGCATATGCAATCACTAGAAACTGTAAACAGATATAAACATGATGGAGTGGCTGTGTTTATATGATGTGAGGTGGGATTACTTGAAATCTAGTCTTTGGTAGAGAATAGGGATTTGTAATAATTGGTTTTGGGAAATACTGATCTATAGTACATATAGTGGTACAAAATATTGATTTGGACAAATCCGTTTATTTACAATATTTGCTAGCAGACCTGGTGCGTATTGGAGACCGGCGATTATTTGAGACCGGCGTTTATATTAGTTTCCTTTCAAGTCGAAAATAACTATCAAGGTATGGGATATTGCCGTCAGACAGTAGGGATTGGCTGAGCTTTATAGCAAAGCTGCCGATAGGCCTCTGCGCGAGCTGCCACGTAAGCCCGCCCCCCTGGGAGCTTACTATACGCAGCGCGCAGAGACTCTCTTCCTCTTGTCTTCAGCATCGGTAGCAGTAGGTAATAGAGCTGGTAACTGATTGTACTCGCTAAGCTTAGGCTTGAGAAGCTGGTTATTGCCCCTTCTCTGAGTTTATTTCAGTTATACTCTTCGGAGTGATTATTATTTTGTTATTAAGGATTATATAAATTGTTTTACACTTATATATTTCCTTCACGCTTTGCTTCGGCATCGCGTTTTGTTTACTTTCGTGTTCTCCGTCTTTCCTGTGTTAATAATTATTTTATAATTATTAGTGTTGTGTTTTGGGGTTTTTTGTAAATAAAATTGTATATATTATGTATATATTTTGTGAAGGACGCGCGTTGCGTTGGCCGCGCGCGCGTATCTGCAGCCCCGGTCTTGCCTTGGCTAGACCACGTGTGTGGAGCCTGCACTCAGTCTCCCACATACTACCTCTGCGGTGTGTTCCACCAACCGCGTGGTAGCTGTACTGTGCCCTAGTCACATATCATTGTGCCCCAGTCACATATCACTATCATATAGTGCTGCTGCAGCGTCCAAAAAATAAAAAATCAAATAAATAAATTGTCCATTCACTGCACAGAGGAAGACAACCACAAAGCGCAATTCCCCAGCACCAACAGGTAAGTAGTGCACAGCACCCAAGACACTCTACCAGCACTTAGCGTCTCCGCTGTGCAGGTCAGCTGACGCTTAGTGTCTGTGCTAGCGTTCTACGCTCGGTACTCGCGCTCTGGCGTGCTGTGCTTCGGCGCTTTGGTGTCAGCGGTTCGGCGCTTTGTGCAGCGCTTCAGCGCTTGGTGCTAGCGCGTCTGCACTTGGGGACTCGGTGCTCGACGTGCTTCCCTCGACGCACGCCCCGTCGCAGCTCGGCGCTCGACGTGTCGGCGCTTTGTGCTTGACGCGTCGGCGCTTGGCGCTCGACGCTCGACGCACGCACTTCCGTGCTCGACGCTAGGTGCTTGACGCGTCGGCGTTCGACGCACGCACATCGGTGCTCGATGCTTCGGCCTCCGCTGCTCGTCAGTCCTTGCAAATTACAAGGCACTATGTCGGGCTTTCACCGATGCGTGACCTGCCAGGCCAAGTTGCCTGCCAGCGATCCGCATGATGACTGCGTAACGTGTTTGGGGCCGGAGCACGCCGCATCTGCCTTGGCGGATAAGGCATACTGCCATCTATGTGCAGGGTTCCAGACACGCACCCTTCGCCAGAGAGCAAGGAAGGCGATTGGGGGTCATTCTCCATCCTCGGGGTCGTCCCATACAGTCTCGGCCCCGTCGTCGTCTGCTATGACGCCACCGGTGACGTTGCAGCTCTCCAGGAGCCCATCCTCCCAGCTTACAGCTGGTCAGAGGTCTCCAGCCAGGCGTGCTTGGGAACATTCCCGCAGCCCCTCCTCTCGCGGGGCACGTCCCTGTCGGGAGTCCAGGTCGAGATCTCGATCGCCTCGTCGTAGAAGGCACTCTCGCACCCCTCGACTGGGCAGGCGACATCAGGACAGATTTGGAGTGGCTGAGCTCACCTCCAAAATGTCACAGTTTATGGAGGTCATGATGGGGCAGCAATCCCTCCTCATGACCCTAGCGAACGTGGCGCCTCGGGTTCCAGAACAACCAACCGGGCCCATCGCTAATCAGCCAGTGGCTCCTCCACCAGTGGCTCACGGCCAACCCCAGGAAGTGTGGGACATCGATGCGGTCTCAAGGGACGCATCCGACGTAGAGCCCTTGTTGGAGGAGGCGAGCACAGAGGCCGAGGTGGCCTCCCAGCACTCTGGGCAGGACGACCCTGAAGTGCTGGACACTAATGACCCTATATGGTCAGTGGTGGAGAGGGCAATCCGTCACTTGGGCTTGGACTGGCCCATGTAGAGCCAACACAACACTCCCTCTTTGAGTCTCCGTCAGCCCAGCCACTTCTGTCCAGGATGCTACCGGCATTCCCAGATTTTATTAAGGAGATGCAGTCCACCTGGTGGGCCCGCCCTCCGCCCCTGCAACTTCTCGCAAGGCTTCAGCCTTCACCATGCAAGGGGCGAGCGAAGCTGGGTTAGCGTCCTTCCCACCGGTGGGCGTTGCATTCGCCGCGTTGACTAAGGAACCTTCGTGCCCTAACAGGCAATGTAAGATTACGGAGGCACACCTGAAAAAGGGGTACGCCACGGCTACAGAGGCAGTCAGGCTGTCTAACGTGGCCAGCCTCCTGACGGTCTACCAGGCGGCGCTAATCCGGGATCTGCCTGAGTTTCCTCCGTTGCCCTTAGGACCGAACTAGGCACAATTGCTCAGCTGTTGGTGAAGCTGGCTCAATTGAATGCACGAGCATTGCTTCTCTTGTGGTGGCAAGAAAGCAGCTCTGGTTCTCACAGGCGAGGGTACAGGAGCCTGATAAGGCCCCATTGCTGGATGCTTCAATATCACCGGGGCACACGTTTGGCCCAGCGGTAGAGGAGATGCTGCAGCGCTCCGTCAAGGCGCGTGAGGCGTCGCAGCAGTTGGCAAAGATGTGGCCAAACAAACCTTTCCAGCCAAGGCGGCCACAGGAGTGCCAGTGGCGCAGGGCACCGCCACAGCAGCAGGCGCAACCATGGGGCAATAAAATCGCCCCTTCTGGTGCATCAGCGCGCAGCCAACCCGCGTTTGCAAGACCGCACCGCGGAGGATGGCGCCCTAGAGGAGGTGGCAGACCACGTCCTCGTGGCTCTGGCCAGGCGAACCAGCGCAGCCGAAACAGCTCTGAAAATTCCAGGCAGCTGTCAACCCAACCCTACACTGTCCCACAGCTCCAGTTCTGGCAACATTGCACCGACGACATCTGGGTGCACAAAACTATATTCACCGGGTACACCCTTCAGTTCTGGTTAAACCCCCCCCTTCCGGGGAGTGATGGTAACTGCAGTGAAGGGCTCGGTTCAGTCCTCAGCTCTGAATGTGGAAATACAGGCATTGCTCAGGAAGCGTGCCATCCAACAAGTAGACCCTGCTCTGACCGACCAGGGGTTCTATTCCAAATACTTCCTGGTGCCCAAGAAGGACGGCGGGCTCCTTCCTATTTTAAATCTGTGGCTACTGAACAAATACCTGCGGGTGTTATCGTTCAGGATGCTTACGCACAGGCACATCATCCAGTCTGTCCGACAAGGCGACTGGTTCACCACCGTGGACCTGACAGATGCGTACTTTTACATTCCCATCTGCCCGGGTCACAGTAAGTATCTGCGGTTCGCATTTCAGAGCAGGGTATACGAGTTTTGTGTCCTTCCATTCGGCCTGTCACTAGCTCCTCAAACCTTTTCGAAATGTATGGATGCCATCCTAGCTCCTTTGCGGGCCCTAAGCATCTGACTGCTGAATTATCTGGACGACTGGCTAATCTGCGCGCAGTCGAGGGAGCAGGCGGCACAGCACACAGTGATGGTTACAGATCATCTTCAGCGGCGAAGTCTGAAGGTCAATTCAGAAAAGAGCCGCCTCGTGCCAAGCCAACAGACCGACCTCGCCCTCCGGCACTTCTTGCCAGTGCTTCTAGGCAAGCACGTGTTAGTGCGGTCAGACTACACCACAATTGTGGCCTTTATCAACCGCCAGGGCGGCCTACGGTCCCCCGGCCTTCACCGGATGGTAACACGGATGTTGCTATGGGCACAACCGTGTTTAACTTCTCTGCGTGCAGTTCACCTACAGGGCAGATTCAATTACGCAGCGGATCTCCTATCTAGAGGAGGCCCTCTTGCGGGCGAATGGCGTCTTCACCCTCCGGTGGTAGAGCGCGTTTGGGAATGGTTCGGCATAGCGTAAGTAGCTCTTCGCTTCGCGAGAGACCACGCACTGCCCCCTATGGTTCTTGGTGAAGGACCTCGACAGCCCCCTAGGAGTCGATGCACTGGCTCACGAATGGCCGCCAGGGCTCCTGTATGCGTTTCCACAGATTCCGATGCTCCCCGCCTTCTTAGAGAAGGTGAGGGTAGAGCAAGCGACAGTGATTCTGATCACTCCTCGGTGGCCTCGGAGGATATGGTTCCCGAGCCTGGTGCAGTTGCTGCACGGTCGCCCGAGGGAGCTTCCCCTGCGAGCGGACCTATTGTCCCAGGCCCAAGGAGGGCTTTGGCACCCGAACCCAAGCTCATGCAGCTATGGGCTTGGCCCCTGAGCGGGAGTGCCTGTCAGCCTTAGGGCTTTCAGCGGCAGTGATTTCGACCATTCAGAGCGCCAGAGCGCCCTCTACTAGGTCGCAATATACGTACAAATGGCAGTTGTTTCAAGATTGGTGTCTGGCTGAGGGCCATGACCCAATATCCTGCCCTATGACGGTGATATTGCAGTTTCTACAGAAACTGTTAGATGAAGAAAATCTCCCTCTACACTTAAGGTGTATTTAGCCGTCATATCGGCTTGCCATGTACGCATTGACGGTTTGTCACCAGGTTGCCATTTTCTGGCATCTCAGTTCCTGAAAGGCGCAAGACGCTTGCAGCATCCAAGGACGACCAGTTTACCATCATGGAGCCTTGACGTGGTGTTAGAAGCCTTTACCAAGGCAACTTTCGAGCCTCTCCACAGCGTGGATATGAAGCTCGTGTCTATGAAAAACGCGTTTTTGCTATCAGTGGTATCAGCCAAACGCGTGGGCGAGTTACATGCACTATCAGTGCATTCGTCATGCACTCGCAGGAGACGGTTCTAAGGTCTCCATGCGTCCAAATCCGGCCTTTTTACCCAAGGTCATATCCCCTTTTCATATGAACCAATCAGTCGAGTTGATGGCGTTCCATCCTCCTCCTTTTTCTTCCCCAGAGGAAGAACGGTTCCACATGCTCTGCCCCGTGCGGGTATTGAGGTGTTATATTGACCGTACAATGACTGTGAGGCGAACAGAACAGCTGTTCATATGCCATGGTTCTAGGACTTTGGGTCAGCCGTTGTCTAAACAATGCCTTTCCCATTGGATAGTGGATGCTATTAAATTAGCATATGAATCTGCAGGCCTTCCGCCACCAGGGCAGTTGAAGGCACATTCCACTAGGCGTATGGCGACATCCTGGGCCCTCTTTAGAGGGGTGCCGGTGTCTGACATTTGCACTGCAGCCAGTTGGGCTACACCGCATACTTTTACGAGGTTCTACCGTTTAAATGTACTGGAACCCTCTGCTCCGTCATTCAGAGCATCCGTGTTACACTCTATGACATCCAAGTTGGAGGTCTTATTGAGTATTGTTATGAAATGGTGTTGACTCCACTTTAGGATAGGTGTCATTGCGAGCATAGACGCTGATGCGCGGCTCCACATATGTGTAGATGTATTACCTACGCAGTTGCGTTATGACGTAAGTCTGTCCTACTGCCGAGAATCCTCCCTCGCGACGGCTTGGGTACACTGTTCCCATACCTTGATGGTTACAACCCCTGTTCCCTGAAAGAGAAAATAACCATCAAGCTGCGAGGTCGCTCCGGAAGCCTTCATGGCCTGAAGAGCAAAAGAGGAAGAGAGTCTCTGCGCGCTGCGTATAGTAAGCTCCCAGGGGGGCGGGCTTACGCGACAGCTCACACAGAGGCCTATCTGCAGCTTTGCTATAAAGCTCAGCCAATCCCTACTGCCTGACGGTAATATCATACCTTGATGGTTATTTTCTCTTTCAGGGAACCGGGGTTGCATCCGCAACCTATCGATCTCTAGTCAGGGCCGGATTAACCTTTTGTGAGCCTGACATGTAGACTGCTAACAACAAAAATGCATTGATGAAATAAAACTAATAGGCTAAATGTATTATATGTAGCTGTTTTTATTTATTTAAGTAGTTATTAGAAAATGTGGTATATGTACATATTAGTATTGAACTATTTATTGATATGATTGTGCTGCATGGGAGTGTTTTCGGCGTACGTAGCTATAGTGTTGTGGTCTTGAAAGGGAGTGTTTTGAACGTGAATTCAAAGTGCAGCAGAGTGTTTTGTACATACACTCATTACACTCTAGAGTGTTATCAACTTCACTCCCGTTATCCAGACTGGTTTTCCATCTTCTCTCTCTCATTTCCCTCAGTCTACACATCGCGATATTGAAATGTATCACGATGTGTACACTTAAACATATTTAGATCGTTATGGGCCCCTTCCGAGTGTGGGCCCAGCGCCATGGTGCCATTGTAAACCTGGCCCTGTCTCTAGCTTTGCATGCTTCATAGGGTCATTGAGAAGCCGCTTGCACACAACCTTGTAGCAACATCGTAACTCAATTTAAACATTCCAGCAACTTTGTTAAAGTTGTGTGTCAGTGGGAGTTTTGTTTAATGACAAAATTACATTGTATTGTACACCCTCAAGTATAAAGCAAAAGTATTATTACAGTCTTTTTATATGCACTGGTTAACAAAGATATAGTAGCCTATCACTAAAAGACAGCCCTATAGATATCAGAACACAGGCGTGTAGGCTACACTTACAGCACAATTATAATAACAGTAACAATAATAATAAAAACTTCTAAAATGTTTTTAAAACTGAACAATAAAAGCAGTAAGTCATTATCAAAAATAATTTATTGTTTAATCTCAAACTTGTACATTTGTTAATACAACAAAACACGTTAAAATACACCAAGAGGTCTGTATCTGGCCTACTTTCAGCACGCTCAAAATTATCAAAACTTTTAATAACGTAATAACTACATAAAAAAATATGCATTACATATAGGCCTACCTTAAATTGAGTTTTCTATTTTTATTATTTATTAATCCTGACAGTCACGTTCATAGCTGTCGCTTATTAGCAGTTCATTACGCTCAAGCTCCTCATCTTGCTCATCTTCAATGGCAATGACAGAGACCTGGCGTTTATTTACAATATTTGCCACCGGTGCGTATTGGAGACCTGGCAATTATTTGAAGTTTTACGGTACATACATACATACTGACCATACGTACTCTTTTATATGGTATCTTACTTTCTTACTTTCTTACTGTTCCAATCTGGACATTTTCAGTGTGTTTTCACCATTACAATCTCAGTCTCACTGATATATCTACAATATAGCATTGAAATTCACATTGTCACGCTTCAGGAGCTGTTATTTACAATACAATAGGGAGGGATATTGAGTCCTGGATACTCCAGTTTTTATCCACTTCAATCTGTTACAATCTGCAGTGGAAACACAGTCATCCAACAAAGTGCAACTGATTTGAGTCCAGTTTAGAGTCACAATAGTTGCACGTTGGTCAACAGTACAGAATTACTGCTTCTACCTGTCAAATAAAACTGGATGGCAGGGAAATCACTTTGATTTGTGTTAAAGGGGAACTGTAATGCAAATGAATATTTAACCATTTCAATAGAAAACATGTTAACTAAAGCTTTTGACGCATTTTCAGCCTCTTCTTGAGCAGTATATTGTATAAAAATCATTACACCAAATTAACATTGAATGTATTGGAGCACACTTCCGTCGCGGTTTGTGTGACATCCTGTTGTTGACTCGCGCTATAGTCACACATAATATTCTATTGAGCATACAGTGCCTTGCATAAGTATTCACCCCCCTTGGATTTTTCCACATTTTGTAGTGTTACAACCTGAAATTAAAAAGGATTTAATTAGGATTTTTTGTCACTGATCTACTCAAAATAGTCCATAATGTCGAAATGGGGAAAAAAATCTATATATTTTTCAAAATTATTTACAAATAAAAAACTGAAAAGTCTTGATTGCATAAGTATTCACCCCCTTTGCTGTGACACCCCTAAATAAGCTCTGGTGCAACCAATTGCCTTCAGAAGTCACATAATTAGTCCACCTGTGTGCAGTTAAAGTGTCACATGATCTCAGATTAAATGCGCCTGTTTCTGGAAGGCCCCAGAGTTTGTTAGAGAGCATATCTAAACAAACAGCATCATGAAGACCAAGGAGCTATCAAAACAAGTCCGGGATAAAGTTCTGGAGAAGCACCAATCAGGGTTGGGTTATAAAAAAATATCCCAAACTTTGAACAGCCCCCAGAGCACCATTAAATCCATTATTAAAAAATGGAAAGAATATGGCACAACCGCGACTCTGCCTAGAGAAGGCCGTCCACCAAAACTCAGTGACCAAGTAAGCAGGGCATTAGTCAGAGAAGCAACCAAGAGGCCAATGGTAACTCTGAAGGAGCTGGAGAGATCCACAGCTGAGATGGGAGAAACCGTCCATGGGACAACTATAACCCGGACGCTCCACAAAGCTGGGCTTTATGGAAGAGTGGCGAAAAGAAAGCCATTGCTGAAAAAAACCCATATCAAATCCAGTTTGGATTTTGCCAAAAGGCATGTGGGAGACACAGCAAACATGTGGAAAAAGGTTCTCTGGTCTGATGAGACCAAAATTGAACTTTTTGGCCTTAGCGCAAAACGCTATGTGTGGCGCAAAGCCAACGCTGCTCATCACCCTGAGAACACCATCCCCACGGTGAAGCATGGTGGTGGTGGCAGCATCATGTTATGGGGATGCTTTTCATCAGCAGGGACTAGGAAACTGGTCAGGATTGAGGGCAAGATGGATGGAGCCAAATACAGGGAAATTCTAGAGGAAAACCTGTTTCAGTCTGCAAGAGACCTGGGACTGGGGCGGAGGTTCACCTTCCAGCAGGACAATGACCCTAAACACACAGCCAAAGCTACACTGGAGTGGTTTAAAAACAAGAACCTGAATGTCTTAGAATGGCCCAGTCAAAGCCCAGACCTCAATCCAATTGAGAATCTGTGGCAAGACTTGAAAATTGCTGTTCACCAACGGTCCCCATCCAACTTGACAGAGCTTGAGCAATTTTGCCAAGAAGAATGGGCAAAAATTGCAGGATCCAGATTCAAAGCTGGTAGAGACTTACCCAAAAAGACTCACAGCTGTAATTGCTGCCAAAGGTGCTTCTACCAAGTATTGACTCAGGGGGGTCAACCAACACATGTCTTTTTTTTTGTTTAATTAACTTTTGTGTCACAATAAAAAATATTTTGCACCTTCAAAGTGTTAAGTATGTTGTGTAAATCAAATGGTAAAAATCCCAGTTAAATCCATTTTAATTCCAGGTTGTAACACTACAAAATGTGGAAAAGTCCAAGGGGGGTGAATACTTATGCAAGGCACTGTATGTCCCGTTCCTATATTATGTAGCCATTGTTTTGTTATGGCTGCTCTTTGTTGGTTGAAAGGCTTAGACACACAAAAATACTTTTGTTACTGTTTTTCCTTTTGTTATTTTTGCACCCGAATGCTTTGCATTCCGACTTAATTCACCCTGCCGGCGTTCACTGGTGTGGGTGGATGTCAACGATATGACGGAACAGCGGCTCCAGAAAGGTTCCAATATGGCGGCGGCCTGCATTTCCAGCTGACCCAGAAAGCTGACAAAAAAAATTGAAATACTGGCCATACACATTTTTTATGTATACACAGCATTTAGAGAGCCTTGATATTTTAAGTACAGTTATGGATGTGAAAGAGCTGTTGTTGGAACTATTAATGTATCCATTAGCTTGCATAAAGGAGCCTTTCCTATACTGTGATAGGAAAGAGAATGGAGTATTTGCATAGAATCCCTTACTTTTTTGAAGATAATCTTCTTGTAATACAATGTAGGGATTTCCACAGATTGGTTTCACTTTCATGTCTGTTAATTCTACACAAATGCTTCCTGCTTACACAGACTCCTTTTTTGTTTTACAGTTGAAAGTATGTACTGTATGTGTAGGTATGAAAATGTTGATATACCATATATTATTATATAAGGTACAGTGATTCAGGAACATCAAGCTTTTAAACATGTCTTGGTTTATGCTGTTATCTTTTTTTTTATCCTGTAAAGTAGCAGTAGCACATGAAAATAGTGACACAGTTTATACCAACACTGTTGTACATGTGTATATCACAGGCTACTTACACCTTTATATTTGTATTTTAAATACAGTATCAGTGCCATTGTACAAGCCCTACTGCAAGTTGTCAGATAATTTGACACCTGAATATGTGTTGCAACGACTTCAGATCTGGAAATGATGTTTTCTTCTTCAAAAATGTACCCATACTGTATATTACATTCTATTATATAATATTATTCCTGGTTTAAGATTCAGCAAAAAATGGTTTGTTCTGTGCTGCTGGACCATGGAGGAGTCTCCACACATAGACACAGGAGCACACAGCAGGGTAGTACAAAGCTATAGAGTCCAGTGGGAGATGAAAGCTTAAATGGGTAAAACCCCTGAGGCCAGTTGGCACTCAGTTAATGATGTTTATGGCTTAGCATCTTTCAGGCGTATGGTACAAAATCTCCAGTTTTGCCCAGAGGAATATCAGTTTGTCTGTCTTAAAACAAAACTATACTCCATCAGAATATGACATATGCTATAGTTATTTGGGAATACGATGTTGCTGTTGATAACAGTAGTTTATGTGTTTTTTTTCTTGCCATTTCCTCAGGCATAAACCTAGTATTAAATATAATTTTTTGTGCAATTCCATCAAAGAAAATGTTGTGATTCCAGATTCAGATTCACACTTGCACACTGGAACAGAGCCGAGCCCTCACGGTACGGCTAGATTGATTTTGTCGAGCCGAGCCAGAACCGTGAAACTCTGGCCTAGCAAGATATCTGGTACTGGCTCGGTGCTGAGCAAACCTGGGGGCGGGGTTAAGTACTGTCCGAAACCATAAAGTCTACCAAAAGATTTCGCACAAATTGAGAAATACGGGACTAAACCACAGCGCAAAACATTGTTGTGAAAAAATAAAAATAAATAAAACAGGATTACAAAAAAACTAAAGATCATAACAATAAACTGGGTCAGACAGCAAAAAAAGTAAATATTATGATTTAATGGACGCAGTTCTTGGTCACAGACCTGCAATGACCAATATGGTCATTTTTTAAAAATACTGTATATTAACATTGCATGTATAAAAACAAGTTGTAAAGAAAAATATCTTTTAAATATGTTACGTTTAGATTTTGTTTTTAATAGGTCTACTTTAAATGTATTTTTCTGAAGTGTTTACTGACATTTTTCAAATACTATCTCTAACGGTTTAAAGTTATTATTAGACAGTCCACTGCCACGTTTGTAGCCTACTTTAAATTAGCCTTTTCACACTTGCGGCTTCTGTTATATACACATCGCTGATAATAGTGCAGACTGGAAACCAGTGTTCGTGTTGGGGTGCATATTATTTTTTCAATGTCGTCCTTCTGGACGTCTTCAATGTCTTTTAATTTTTTTTTTTTTAAACCATTTAAATGCAAAACCATAACATTTTTTTTAAAATGTATTTATTATTTGTCCTGCAGTTGCCTTTAATTAATTTTTCTGCACATACTACTACTTTGTATATGATGTAGAATACATGAATGTAAACATCTAACACTAGTATGTACAATACGTACAAATAAACGCGTTATGATTTTGAATGTACGGTTCTTAGGGCGGTATTATTGTCATTGCTTGCGCCCCAGAACCACTTTCTTTACAAATTAAGCACTGGCGCTGCGGTTTAGTCCCATATTTCTCAATTCCTGTGAAATCTTTTGGTAGACTTTATTGTTTCAGACAGTACGACCTTGTGATCTATTCTCAAAACAAATCCACACCACCTCTGTGCGCCTGTGTCTGTTGAATTTGACGTCACATTCCACAGTGCAGCTTCTACTTTGAACAGCAGTGCAAACACACCCGAGCCGCGCTGGGTGGGCTCGACTCGAGTGTGCAAGTGTGAAAAGGCTAGTGAGGTGCAATATTCGATCTGGAAAGAAATGGTCGCAAAAAAAAAAAAAAAAACTGACTACAGTATGCTGATAACATTCTTTTGAAAGCTTGTCACCATGCACCACAGGCAAAAGGTTTTTTTTTTTTCTTTAAGACCTAAAGGGCTAAAATTTGCTTTAATCTTAAAAGCTTTCATATAGGTTTGAAGTAAAAACAAACTAAAATAAATTTAAGCCCTTGGTGGGCAAATCATCTCTAAGTAACTGGCTCCATAATCAATTTTGCAAAAAGTAACTGGTGTTTTCTTTTTAGTGTTAGGCAGATCTACATTGTCATGTAAAATATGGCTTGAATAAATACCTTTTTGTTCCTATTTTGAAATGTATTGAGAGATATCTGTAATTAGTGCGAAGGCTGGAGCCTCGGAAGCTGGGTACAAATTCTTTGATTGATCAGCCAGCGCTGTCGGGGGAGACGCAGCCTCAGCTGAGCAGCTTTGCCATCAACATAAGCTGAGGGAAGAATTTTTTTGTCTATATTGTTTATACAGCAGTCTATAGACCTGCTGGCTGGTTGAATTTTAAAGAGTGTCGAGGTTTAAAGACACAGCCCCCGAGGGAGCATTCTGCCAGTAGAGAAGGGAGGTGAGCACTGGGGATTTTTTTTTTTTTTTTTTAAGCTCGGTAAAGATCTGAAAACAGCTTACAGGAGGTTTACAAGTGAAATGAAATTGATGTTATGCTGTGGCTAAAGAATACAGACAATTTAAAGATCACAAGTTTAAATAATTTTATCATTCTTATTTGCGGTAATTGTTTACTATGTTTTAATTAGTTAATACTATTTATTTAAGATACTCAATAGAATTTTACAGACGAGATTTAGATTTTAAAAACACACACACACTCAAAAATGAAACATGTAGAACCATGATTGAAACACAGACATGCAAGTGATATGTTTTTGCATAACAAATAAACGAGTACATTTTATCCCTGGTGAAGAAATGTATTTTCTTATGTTTTTGCCACAAATGATTCAGCTCTCACAGTGAGTGCTACCCTTGTGTTAATAGTAAATAAAAATATCTTATTGTTCTTCCAACATCACCCATGATATGTGTACATGTATTACCTTTTTTATACATCTGTCGTGTGATACAGCTGATGCAGACTGAGGTGTTGCACACTTGTTATAGTAAGGTTTTTATTATTCACTGCAGTGCAGAACAATGTGGTCAACAATTGTATCTACAAGATCCTTATATAGGCTACATCTGTTACTTGAGACAGACTTACAATAAAAAGCTCTCTGGAGCATCCTAAGTTTGTAAATGCTGCTTTACTGTAACAGTTAGGAAAAAATTAAACGACCTATCTGCAGTCCTGCTTAGAAAAAGGGAATAATAGACATAATTCAGGTTGGAGGGCCAGATATCTGCACATAATTCTAGTTTATTATGCGTTTAGTTCTGTCTGTATCTTGTATAGATTGTTTTATAAGTATATTACTTAGAAAGCAAAATGTGAATTCACACCCTATGCAATGCTTTAAAATATATGCAAGCAATCTGATGCACGTGCATTAGAATAATTTAAAACATGATATTCTATATAAAAAATGATTTTTGCAGCATTTAAAAAAAAAATGCAGTTTATAGTTTTACCATTTTGTGACAGAGCTGTTAAACTTCCTATGGTACTGTTATTCTCCTGCATGTTCATCGTTCTCCACCTACATTTTAATTGAAACAGCATTTGTATATTTTGAGCTGGGATCTGTCGGAAGTCCCCATGGCTAGACTGGTACAAGTACCAGCAGACGTGGCTTACCCATATGGTGCAGCACTTCTTATAAAAATCCATATGCTTCTGGTGAAGGGGATCCCACTGGGGGAGTGTGGGGTGTTAATACCCTTCAGGCCAGGCCTTTTACTCCTGGTACCTCTTTGCCATTGTCACTGCAATCTGCCAAAGCATACAATTTAATTCCCCCTTTATAATCGGTGAACTTAATCGTGGCTAATTATTTAAGCCTTGAAACAACCCAATCTCTCAAGATATTTAATAAAAAATATATATATATTGTATTACTTGTATTGTAACACTTGAATGTATTTGTATTTGCTTGCGATTGTAAGTCGCCCTGGATAAGGGCGTCTGCTAAGAAATAAATAATAATAATAATAATAATAATAATAATAATAATAATAATTTGAATAAATAGTAATAAGAATGAAAAAGTCATTATAATTCTAAGCTTGCTGACAAAGTTAAGCAAAGTGTTTTGAATCCAATGCTTTTGTTAGTCTTTTAATGTTTAGTTTTTTTTCCATCTGGTTTCACAGGAAGTACTGCAGACTGTGCCAAAGTTCTGCTTCCCTTTTGATGTTGAAAGGTACTGTGCAATAGTGTGTGTGTGTGTGTGTGTGATTATTATTATTTTTTTAATAGACTATTAAAGCAAACAACAAAAATACATAATCCTGAAACAGTCATATTCTATATCTGATTAGAAGATTTAAAGCAACAACCCTCCCATTGCTTGCACTCTCCATACTGCTTCCCCTTCTTTATGCTATGCAAAGCATACACACGACATATAGACTGTGTACAGTATATAAATAACAGAAGTGGCTAGGGCTTATCTTACTACTAAATACATACTTTGGTTCAGTTGTTACAGTAATATTGTCAAAGTTGCTAAACTACTTACTTTCGCTGAACAATACTGAGTGTAGTGGATATTTATGTTGCAGTCAGTAGACAGGGCAGATGCTGATTACACTGAGGCGTATTTCAGACTGCAGAGGTGGCAGCCTTGAGCACACCTTCGAAAGGTCTGCATATTAAATTTTATTTGCGCTGGAAATTAGAGGAAGAGGTGTGTGATCCAAGGTTGTGCAGTTGGCAGAAGGAATTAAAGCACTAATAATATAAAGATATCCAACAAATGCATATTGTTTTAAAATTACAAAGCTATAAGTATAGCTATAAGTTTTGTTTAAAAAATTCAAAAAGCACAATTTTAGTGTCACCTTTTTTGAGCACAATTTAAAATGATGGCAGAATGATCATTCTTTGAAAAAAATGTTAAATATGGACGAAGGGAATATTAAATTAAAATGGATCTGATTTTGTCGGCAAGTGCCTGTTTTTTTGTTGTTAATATACTGCTTACACTGGCATCAATGTTAGTTTCTCTCAGTAATGCTAAAATGAAGGCCTTGTAACCAATACATTTAAAGGAGTGGGTGAATTTTAAATTGGGATAGAATAATCATTTATCACAGTTTTCTTTCTCTTTTTTAATTGATGTGTTTTTTTGTACAGATCAAAGTTTGTTAATTGATATTAAGAGACATTTAAAATAATTCATTTGGTGCTCACTGAGTAAATATTGCCGTTCTATATTTGAAACTAAAAGTAGCATTGAGCACTGGGGCTGGGGGATGGGTATTGTCATAACAGTAGAGACCCTCTGCTGAAACACTGCTGCTGCCATCCAGTGGAGACATACTATTGATAGAAACATATTTGCAACACAAATTGTTTGCCTTTGCAAACCACCATTTTCAATTTCATAGCATACGTCTGTGAACTTGTAATATATATATATATATATATATATATATATATATATATATATATATATATATATAGTAACTCAAAATAGCAACTACTGCAGTAGCATTTTAGTGGTTTAGTGAACACTTTTGCACTGTGTTTACTTTTCTTTCTACACATCTGAAGAAGGGCTTTTGCCTGAAACATCCTGAAATAAAAATTTTTTTTTTATTATTTAAATCTTTTGTGTACATCCCCCCCAAAAAACACTTTTTATTTTAGTACACAACCCTGCAGTTATACCTCCTTTCAAACATGTGTATCTGTGCCGAGCAGGGTTTTATAAGGGAACTTTTTTGATAACTCCACTTCATGTCAACAGGGTATCGCAGAACCAGGTGGGCCAGCACTTTACCTTTGTGCTTACAGACATTGACGGCAAACAGAGGTTTGGTTTTTGCCGACTAACATCCGGATGCAAGGTCTGCCTCTGTATTCTCAGGTATGTTAATATGCGTTTTTACTTCATTTGTGTTTAAAGTGACTACTTTCACCATCAGTAGATAGCAGAAAAAATAGGTTTTTACCAATCTGCAGAGAAGCCAGCATATAGTAGACTGCTCTGGTCATGCAACTCTGAGCAGGTGTTAAGTTTAATGTGAACAGTGGTTTTCAACCTTTTTTTTTTTTTTTTTTTTTAAATACCTTCAGTGGTGGTGTTAGTTTTTACAGTTAGTTTTAAAGAAACTATAGATTTGGCAAGTCTTATAATGTTTTATTTTGTCCAGCAAAGCCTCCTCTGGAAGATTTAGAATGAATATCATCTTGATTAAACTTGTTGTCTATGATTTTGCTGAGCCAAGACTGCTTTTGTTTTTTTTGCGTGGCTAGTGGCACTGAAGTGTGGCGGAGACAGTTCAGCGATAATTATGCAGAGTCCCAGTGCCAATTAGTAGATGGCTCCCCATTCTCTTCCATTGAGACTTACATTGTAATTCTGTTGACATACAATATATGCACTGCATTATGCATTCTGACTTGTTGTTTTTGTCATGGTTTTGTTCATTCATAATTGTATGTGGCCAAGTAGTACAGAGGGGTTACAAAGAACATGAATAAATGCATGTTTTATATGCAGTTATTATATTTTTAATTTAAAGTAAGTTAGGACCAAATTTTTTTTTTGTTTTTGTAGTGTGAATAAATTCTAAATGTTCTTTGTTAATTTGCACTGTTTATATTTAAGTAGTTATATTTCTAAAGCAAAACAAACAAAACAAAAATTATGAACTATATAATACAAAAAAGAATTCTATGAAGTTTATTAAAATCTTGTGTCCTCTGTATCCTGTATTGGGACCGTGTTTTGAAGCAAATACAAAGCTTGTCACAATTTTTTTTTTTTTTTTTTTTTTCTGATAGAATAATTAATTTTAATATGATTAAGCTCTAAGCAAGGGCCCTAAATATTTTTTTCCTTTAATTACAGAACTGAAAGTCGTTAAAACGGCTGCCTATTTGATTGTTGAAGTGTTGGGGCTATAAAATTGTCGCCTATGCTTACACAATGAAGTACCCTAATGAGTGGGACAGTTTTATACGGACAGGCCTTTGTAGTGCTGCAGCCTGACGGCAAGCTTGAAGTCCTTGGCCCCTTTAGGCAAAACCCTTTTAAATAAAGAATGTTTCAATTTTACACATTTTGTGTCATTGCCTCTGCAGTGAAAAAGTAGCCTCAAGACATCATAAGTTTCAGGATGGAAAAGCGGTTTCCGCTGTTTTATTGATTGCTTGGAGTTAGATTCCTGCTGGGAGTTCAGTTCTGTTAGTGGGACACTTAGCTGTTTAACAACAACAAAAAAAAAAACAGCGAGAACCAAACCATGAAACTTCAGCCTCGCAAGACATCTGAATCCGACTGCGAGCCGAGCCAGGGGCGGGGTTAAGGATTTTCGTCATTACATTGTGTCAGTCAGTACACTCCACAAAGACAAACAACAAACAACATCGTGGGCTGCAAGTGTGATGAGAGAAAAGTACAGCCTTAAGATGATGAGGAAGTGCAGACTCTAGTTTCTCTGTGGGCAGATAGAAGTGTTCAGGAAGACCTGAAGTCATGCATCAGAAATTAGAACGTTTATGCCTGAATTTCTGACGATTTGAAGCAAATAAACGTAGACCGTGGGTATTGTACACTTAACGCACACACTCAAAAAGACAAAATCAACAAACCAGGCTCTCCTTAACCGCACCGCGAGGGCTCGGTACGGACCCAGCGCGGCTCAGTTGTACAGTGGAAAAGGGGTATTAGTAGCACATGGTTACTTTTTATGACTGGTTGTAGCAAAGTGAGTAGACAGAACTGTATTCGGTACTAATCATGTAGCAAATGCATTTTAGTCATATTCATAGCTATAAGAAAGAATAATACATACTGTAGTACATAATACAAAATACATAATACAAAATACATAACTGCGTGTAGATCCTTACCAGTGCCAATTGCTCCCTCACCAATTCGTCAATGAGACGTGGGCCCTTCCCATCAAGGCACATCCCTCTCAACTCTGCTTCTCATGAGTTATTTGGATTATTACTACACATGAACAAATTATTTCTAAATGTGTGTGTGTTTTTTTTTAATATTTGTGAACTTAAACTGTTTGATTTACTGTAAATGTCCATGTTATGTTTTCTTTCTTAGATTTTTGCATATTCTGCATACTGTTTTACAATACTCAAAATTGACTATTTTACAGTACTCCCATTGGTTCAGAACTGCAGTTTTATATTATCTCCCACCATTGCTTGTGAGAGACAGCATATTGTGTTTTGGAAGATATACAGTATCATCAGATTTGCTGGCAGTAGAACCACAAATGGAAATGAGTAGGAGTGCGGATGTTTGTTTAAAATGTATTAAAAAAAAAAAATACTGAAATGTATGTTTTACAAGATAACAAATAAAATAAAAATGACCCTGCTTACCAAGTACCCCTCCCCTCGTGATGAGTAAATGCACAGTGTATAGAACATCAGTTTATCTTCCCATTTATTTTCCATTATGAGAGAGACTGGGAACCAACACTGACAGTGAAGACCGTTGTTTATAGCACCTTTCAGAAATGAAAAATGAAGGATTAAAAGTCAAGAGACATGTATTTAGAAACACATTTTAATCTCAATGCGGCGAAGATAAAGAATGATAATGGGGTAGATTGTAAGACTTTTCTGTGTACGTTTTTTTTTTAAGATAACATAAACAGGTTATTTGTAGATTTTATATTTTGTACATTTGTTAATGATTAATTCGTTCAAATTTAGAAGATTTTGTGTATTAATCTGGCTTACAAATGCATGATGAACCACAAAAAAACAGTTTTTGCCAATTAAGAATTTTACTGTTTTTTTTGTTTGTTTTTGTGTTTTTTTCAGGTTAATGGTGGTTCTGACTTTTAATTTATGTATTGTGATGAAATGTATGTGCATTTGCCTTTTAAAGACATTTCGTTCAATGCTGTTTTCTTGCAGTGAGTTAATTCCAGTCTACAAAGTGCCCATTGACCAATATTATAATGAAGATTGTACAATGCATATAAATGTGCACTGAAGCAGTACCATATGAATTGTATATATTTATTAGGCTTTGCATTTAAAATTTCCCCTAATAACTTTCAAGTTTGCATGTACAGTATTGCCTTTATGTTGGGGGAACCCCATGCATGGTGTCTTGCATACTAGCAGAACACAACTTTGCATTTTATGAATTCACTATTCCATTACAACTTTGTACTGTGGTCTGCTTAAAATGGAAATGATTATCATGCGGCTTAGTTTTACTGTTTTGTTTCTTTATACTTGGGTTTAGCATCTACCCAGTCTCAAGCTTAATGAGAAAATGTCCTATACTAATGGATTTAACTATAGTATGCTGTTTTTAAAGTATAATAATCAATTACACTTATAACTTTAAAGTCTGTTTCAAAGCTCTTTTCAAAATGGCCTCTCTTGTGCACTGGGGTTTGAGATCTGTCTTAAATCACTGCAGGAAGAGCGATTTTAAAAAACCAAAAACCAAAAAAAAACATAACAAGTGCTCTGGCTTTTCTGTTCCGTACCACATCAAGGATCATTATTGCTGTGTTACCCGTTTGACAACGTGTGCAATAAAACTTACACTATCCGTGCACTCGAGCGGCCATTTTAAAAACCGCTTTGAAACATACTTTAAAGTTATAAGTGTAAAAAGTTGTCAGGATGTTAACAATGAAAAGAAAAAAATTACAGGTAGGCTATTTAATAAACCTTAGTTTAAAACAGCCAAATAGGGCCTCATAAAAATACTTTTAATGGCTGTTTCCTAGACCCTGACCAATGCCGAGTCCACCATTGGTCATGGTCTGTAAAACCAGATCAAATGTAACATTAGGTAGTCCAAGATTAGTCCTTATCGGGGGGCCTGTGAAACCAGTTTCCAGTTCATAGTAGCATTGATGTTCTTCTACGTCCGCTTGAGACTCTTAACTAGTACAGTGATTATGAAGAAGTAATGAGTACTGTATCAGACACTAATGCTTAATTTTCAGAAACAATTGGTACATGACTGGCTTAAAATGCTGCCGATTTGTTAATATTTATACAAAACTTATCAGGATTCTGTTACCCTGCACAAGCTTACAAATACTGTACAGTCGCCTGAAATGATCCTTTTATACTTTATTTTTAAAGAAAAGACCAAATTGGCTTTTCTAATGAATTTGCCGTAATGTATGCGGCAGCATCTGCTTTTAGTTGTATAACAGGAAACATCTAACAAAAGCTGTTTTTAGGTTGCTTTGTGGCGCTATCAATGATCATTTTGGGCTGTTGAAAATCATTATTTTGAATAATGTTCCACCACTGCATGCTTATTAGGGTGATGAAACTATTTATATTCAGTTGCATTTTTGTTATTTATATGCGTTAGGGAGATTAATAAAACATAATGGCTTTCAATGATTTGTCCCTTTTAAATATGAACACAACTAATGTTGCCTTTGTGATCCAGTCTAGGACAAAATAAAAGTATAATTTGGTACAGTACTGGTAAACCCACTATGAGAGTGCCACACTAAAGCAATGTAGTGTTGTTGTTGTTATTATTATTATTATTATTATTATTATTATTATTATTATTAATAATAATAATAATAATAATAATAATAATAATAATAATAATAATTATTTATTTTAATCAATTGCATCTGTTTTTAAACAATGTGTTTTTAATTTTTTCAGTTACCTCCCTTGGTTTGAGATTTACTATAAGCTGTTAAATACTCTGGCAGACAATTTTACAAATCAACAGGTGAGTTACTTTTTAAGGAGTAAAAAAATGTTCTAAATGTAAAACTAACTTTTATGCTTATCTTTTTTTCAAGGATAAGTGAAACTGTATGTACAGTAAACACTGAAGATAGAGTTAGGCAGTCAAATAGGTTTAGACATTCTGTCTTCTCTGCTGTCCATACTGTAGGTGGTCAGAATTAGAGGTCTGCTCGGGCCTAAATTTAAAACCCGATCTGAACCCGACCAAACAAAATCTGAACCCGACCCGAGCCCAGGACCTTTGAAATATTTGCATACCCGACCCGACCCGGCCATCTCCGCAAATATATTCCTAACATACGCTATTGCAACCAAGTACCTTCAGTGTAGAGTATTTCTGGTTTCCAGATAAAATGTAAAAAAACAGGCTTCTTGAAAACTTTGTTACCATAAATAGCCACACAGTAGATGCTCTTGCAAATTCGCATACTAATTTTGGACAAGCCTATATCCTATCCAAACCGCTAAAGTAACATCCAAAAACAAATATTACACCATAACTATGGCTTTTAAAACAGCCACAGGACGAATACATCACTTATCAGTGTGCTGCTGCAGAGGTGAATTTCCCATCTTTTTGCTGTCATGTTTCAGTAATATCTTGCATTGTACAAAGCCACATGGACTTTTATTATTGCTGAATACAACAATGTTGTAATGTGTCCAAACAGTGGATTTAGACGTACCCTTTCCAGCAACAGAACATTCCACTGCTGCACATTCTGCTGTTGATAGTGGGTTTTTTTTTGTTTTTTTTTAATCCATCAATTTATATACAGATGAATTATGCCTGCACAGCAATCTTGATATAAAGCAGGTCATGATATAAACCGAGTTTCACGTTTGCCCATGACAGCACATTACAAGAGATAAAAATAACTAACAGTGAATTAAAGAGCAGTGTTTTAATACTGTACATTTAGTCGTTTTTACATTTAAACAAATGCATATAGTTTACTACAGGACAAATATGTTTTGTATCATTAACTGGAACAAAACAGTTTGTGTCGTTATCTAATAAAGGCATGAATTGTCGACGATAAGAGCTATCAATTAGGCACTTTTTTTTTTTTTTTGTCCATTTGTATGACTTAAAATTTGGTTGGTGTTTTGCAACTGAACTGTATCCCGTTAAGACCGCCCACGCAAAACATTTGTTAACAGGCTGCACAGTTTATCAGCCAAGATGATTATTGGTTGTTAGTTGCGTTAGAAATGAATTATATCCTGTGGTTACTTAGTAAAGCCAGGCTACGCAGCATTTGACAGGCTGCACAAAACGAATAAGCGGGTTTGTGAGACGGTGCATGGCGAGTGGTTTTTCAAAAATCGTGAAGCAGAAAGTGAGTTTTAGGAAGCACTTGCACACAAAGGAAGAAAAAAATACTCACTTAAAATTAAAAATGCCATAGTCCACTCACTGATAACACTAAATCGACTCGACCCGACTCCAAACCATAATATATAAACTACACCCGACCCGTACCCGTCCTGTTGGGCTCGGGTAGGGTAGCAAGGCTCTAGTCAGAATTACTTTTTTTTAGAAAATATACAGGGGGAAAATGTTATGTCTCAAGAAACATCTTGGAACATAAATAAAAAATAATAAAAAAATAAATTGTTTGTCCATGATCATTAGCAGCTTACATTGCAGAAATGTTGACTTGATGAGCCAGCATTTATCATCCATGAAAGAAATATCCTGAAAGCCCTACTTGTGCTATCAGTGTGCTGTCATGTAGCAATATTAAAAAGCTGCTGAGAACACAGTGCAGGGGGGGTGTCAGGGTTCTTGTACAAATAAATCTCAGGCTAAGTATGTGCAGAGTGTCAGGGTACAGGAAACTCTGGATGATACGATGATGTTTGAACCCTATTCCCCATTGCTGTTGGGCCAGTGCTGGATTCATGCACAATGCAGTGTCGATGGAAAAAATGATTTTGCCACCACATACAAACTGTTAGCAGACTTTCTTCAAGTCTATCAGTCAGTTCTCAAATGGTTGGATAAAGATACACGGACATCTCTCCTTATCTTGGTTGTCTGTTTAATTCACTCAGTTTGAAGACTTGGTACTGACAAAAGAAGTACTGTACTGTCTACAAGACCATTTGTTTGACTTTTACTAAGAGCACTGTGATGCAGTTTGAAATTATGCAACCTAAATGCAAAAAATATAAACAGTTCATCAAAAACATTTAAAATTGGCCTTATACTGTATGTGACAGGTCCACTTTGGTGTGTAGGTTATTTTTTGTTACCTTAGTTTTAGAAAGATGATGACAGATGATTCAAGACAAGGCCAGTAGAGGTTAATGAAGTGTTTCCTCAGACTGTTCTGTTGGCTGAATCTGTGTACTAAACTTTCAGTGCAGGTGCCTGTATCATCGTCATCACAGTTCCACCACCATTCACATAAAAAATGTGCTTTTAAGAATACTTAACAAATCATTTGTCAGCATTTATTTGTGCACAGATAAGTCATCTTTTGTCTCTAGGTACTAAGCAGCATATTTACTAAATAATTACTTACTCGCCAAAGGAAAGATAATCTGATGCTGCTGTTGGATTGCAATTTTAACTCTCATAATGCTGTTCATTGTGAAATCAGCATGCATGTCAGCAGGCCACAGATCTTTTTGCTTTTCCTCTTGTTGAATGTGTCATGAAATAAATATTTACAAACAGCAGCCACCCATTTACATATTATTTTTGTGTCCTTCCTACAGGAAAATGACTTGAATGATATGCTAAAATCATTGTACAGCTACCCGGTGCCAAAGCCAAACACTTCTGTCAATCTCAGCGTGGTAGGTATTAACAGAGCAGCTGAAAGCTGACATTTTGTTTTGAAATAGAAGTGGGTTTAATAGCTTTAGTATCAGATAAGCAGTAACTGGACATTGTTATCCGAATGGGTACTTTGATGACTCATCATGTTCTCATGTAATTGTGGCTCAACGTGTTTTTACAGCAGTCTGTCTGTTATTTGGTGTGTAGATACTGATGAAGTTGAACCTTTAGCTTTACAGTAAGAATGGCCTTTGGACAGAATGAGCTGTTTGTTTGCATTTCCTTAAGCTTTATAACAGTTGATACTTGTAACCCTCAATAGAGGACCGGTGAATCAAACTGTGTGATAGATAATATATTGTGCAGTTTGGCTAAAAAAAGCTTACAAAATGTACCAAATGTTTTGGCCTAAATAACTGATAAGGGTGTCTACTAAGAAATTAATAATAATAATAATAATAATAATAATAATAATAATAATAATAATAATAATAATATTGTTTTACCAAATTTGCCATTTCAACAAAGCATGGAGACCAGGCAACCTCTATAACGCTTTGGCTGCATTATGGATTCTTTTAAGAAATAATGTGGGGGATTATTTTATGTGCCCATACTAAACTAATTCTATAGTTGCTACAAAACTATCAGACAATAACTGTACATATATACCTACAGTACAATGACGTGGGTCTCCTTGTCTCATTGTTACAATGCAATACTACATTATCTTTCCACCCAACATTTTTTTTTTTTTAAATCCAGATTTTCTATGCAAATCTCTTTTAGTAAGCCTGATTGATAGGCCAAGTCTGTTTTTATCAGGGACTGCAAATAGTTTTATGTGGGGTAACTGAAAGAACTGGTAGGGAAAGTCATATTCAGAGTGGTAAATCACTTGAAGGGAGCCAGCTGTGTGTGTCTTAATCAAGACTTTCAAATTTAAAAAGAAACCAAGGTTGCTCATACAGTCAGGAAGCCAACCACTGAGCAACTTGCCTTATAAACTACTATAAAACTCCCAACTAGTTTCTGGCTCAAACCTTTAATGCACTTTAAAATAGATAAAAAATCCTAACATGTCAAATGAAGGTCATTACAGATACACAGGATCATGAGGGTGCTATTTTATGGGTAAAGTACACATTAAATGCATTTATATACAAGTCCCCTTTTAAACTCTTAGTGAATGGGAAGAGTAAAAGGTTTGTCATGTCTCTTTTTTCTTTTGGAGTGAATTTTCGATTTATTGTGAACATTTAACTTTTTTTTCCTCATACTGTAAAAGAATGAACAGTTGTTCTTTGCCACTGGGCAAGCTCTGAAAGATCAGCAAAGCCAGCTGCCGGTGAGTCAAATAAGAATATCTGAAGAAAATCAAAAACTAATAGAAGAACTAATCACCGGGGAATATTTTGATTCTAATAATCTTTCTTCTCTTTTATATATGAATAAAAAAATGATGTTCTTTGGGGTTTTGCTTCTTGAACTTTGCAAATTAATACTGTACTACTTTATTCTCTTTTTGTTTAGTTTTGATAAAACTTATGTGCTCTCTCCCAAAGCTACTGTACTGTTCTTTAATTCATTTAGTTTCATTTCCCAGCTCATTTTAACCTACATTTTTCTCTTACCTCCATATATTTGTGCATTTTATTGTTATATCCTGTTACATTTCACATACTGTAAATCTGCACTAACACAAATGTGCCTTGTGATGTAACTTACGTTTTGCAGCGTATTAAGATATATTGAGCTTTCTAGTACATTTTGGGTTTTGCTCTGAAGTCAAATGCATGTGCTGACCAATACCATTCTCTTAGAATTCCCTTAGTACATTTTTATGCACCTTTCTTAGAATCTAACAGTATGTACAGTATGTGTTAAAAGTTGCATGCTCTAATTTCTATACCATCAATTCATATCTTCCGGTGGTTGGTTTCCTTTTATCTATACATTTACTACATTTACATCCTACTAGCCAGGAAGAGCCCACAATAAACGTGTTTGTTGTTTTAAACAAGTTCAGTACAGTAAGAGATAGGAAAGCACGAAATACTTGTAATTTATCATCCAATTCAGCTAAAAAATTACTTTAAAAACTTTAAGGACAAAAGCTTAAACGAATACACTAAGGTAATGGGGCCCCCACTTTGCTCCTGAAATGGTTAGATATTCCATTCTGTTTAACTATAATTCATACATTTAAGATGTTTTGAATAGGAATGTTTAATGTGGTTATATAACAAAAGTTACTATAAATACTATAAAGAGCAGATGTTGAACTGTACTTTCAGATTATATTGAAAAACAGTCTTTGATAGTGATTTTATTTTTTTCAATAACATGTCCTTACTGGGATGTAATGGGAGTGTACATCCGAATGTCAGTTTTTACCCAGCCATCCAATTGTAATAACACGTGGTGTAGGAATTCTTTAGACTCTAGCACATGGTGACCTATTTTCTCAAAGTTTTGACAGCTGATTGCCTGAGCTATTCAAGGCTACATCTTGGGACCCACTTGTTCTGTTTGCTCTGAAGAGCTAGCTTTTACTATGCTAACATAACTTTCTCAAGGGAGCGTGTGTTTGAAACAAAACAGTAGATGTATTAATAAGTATCTGATGGCACTGGAACTTTTTTTTTTTTTCTTTTTCAAAAGCTAATTATTATGGACTTGCCCCCTTTCGCCCTGGTGGAAGACTTGATCAATGTCAAGCTCTAGCATGTGTCCTAACCATCCACATGTGTATTCCTAGTGACCCAAAGAGCCTGTAAGAGATAACATTTTGCTAGGGCCCCTCCCAGATTTGACTAATCACAGGTTGATCTATGGGGGCGTTTCCATGTGTGTTCTAATTTTACTCGAGACATTGTGCTTGAGCCAAATGAAAAATGGCCCTATACATTTGGGGTTTATTTTTTTGGCCACAAACCTGATCTTATCGAGCTGTTCTCCCAAACGTGCACACGCATTGCCACTTAAAACACATGGAAACTCCCCCCCATGTGATGCCGTCAGAGAAGCTGTGCCCGATTCGGTGGCTAGCCCATCACACATATGCTTTCCCAACCATCTACTGTTTCTGCCCAGTTTTACAGCTGGGTGTGACTGAGGAACAAAAAGGTTTAAAGACTTGCTCTCGGTGGGGTGTGAGAAGGTTCAGGATTTTTTTTTTTTTTTAAATGAACCGTGTACGATTTATAATTAACTTGAAGCAAACCTTACTGCTGACACCTCCTGGCATGTCGGTGTCTAGGAAGGGGGCCAGAATCCAACAAGTTTGAGAACCACTACTTTAGTCCTTTACTCCAAACATTTGACCATACTACCTTCTTTTGCCGGTGGTGGGATAATATAATGTAATCATCGATAATGGTTTTTTCGTAGTGCAATTGACAATAGATGCTTAGCTAGTGAATGACTTGCTCTTGACTTTTTGTTGTTTTTGTGTATTCTTATAGCATTCATACTTCATTACTCCCGATATCAATGGACTTCCGACAATACCTGAAAGTGTGAGTTTAATGTACAGAGTTTCCACATTTTGAATGGTTGTTCATTTTAATATATATGAAATAACAATTTAACAGGCATATTTTTTAATGAGATTTCTTAATAGGTTGCTTAATACCTTTTGTAAAATAAAACATATTTTTATTATTGTCATTATGTATTTATGTTTATGCATTTATTTTTTTACAACTTGTGTGTTGGTTTGTGTATAGCCTCATAATACTTAATAAGATATATGCCCCTGTATGTTGAAATGTAAAGATTAATGTAAACTAAAAATTCTTCTGCAGAGAAATCTGACTGAGTATTTTGTTGCTGTGGATGTGAACAACATGTTGCAGCTTTACGCCAGTATGATGCACGAACGACGAATCATTATTACCTCAAGCAAGCTAAGCACTGTAAGTACTTTAATTTCTCAGGTACTTGAAATTTGAAAAGACCTGTGCAAATAACGTTCTTATTGCACGGACACATTTTAAGCACTCTCTCACACAAAAGGTCTGTTCACATAAGTCGTTGAATTATTCTGCGTATTGGATGAAATGTTGTGAGGTTAAGATTAGAGTTCTTTTGACTCTACTTCATTTGAATGCCTTGTGGGCCCTAGAAAAGATCCATTTAAGGCTATTACAGGTTCTTTATTATTCTCTAAAGCAACTTGAACAAGTTATGGTGGGAGAGGGTTGTCAGGAGGTAGGAAAATAGCCTCTGGCTGATAATAAGTAGGTTCATCTTTGTTACACTGCAGTGCCTTGGCAAGAATATTCAGTTATAATATCTGTTTGAATAGCTCAGGAAGATGTTAATATCTTACAGCACAAAGGTTGTTTTTTCCTGCTATTTTAAAGGGGCAAAAGTCATTGAAATACGCATTTTTTTTAGTATAGTATTTTTAAGCCTTTGTTTTGGATGCTGTGGCTAGAACATGGTGTTAAAATGTTTTTTATTTATTTATTTATTTATTTATTTATTTATTTATTTATTTATGTTGTTAAAGCATTTTATATTTTAATTTTAAACAGTAATTGTAATTGATTTTGTGACTTACTATTTATATATACTGTATTTTTTAAATTGCTGAAAACAATCAATATTTAATATTGAATACCAAATCAATGGTTAAAAAGAGCAGTTTACTGTTAACCCTTTATAAACTGGGGAAGGTGGACTGCATTTTTTACATGCTTGTTTTTTAAAAAAAACGTTGAACTTATATTGAACTTTCTTTAGTGTTGGGCAATAGTTGAAATGACTGATAAGTGTGATGTTGTTCTTGCAAACAGTTACAAATTAAGTAAAAGCTGGTATTAAAACAATTCTTTCCTTATGCTAATGTTACTTTCACCTTCATAGTTTGAAAAATGTTTTCCTGAAAACTTTCAACAAGAAAACAAGACTTTAGTTTTCAAAAGCAATACTGGCAATGTGTGAACTATACAGCTATGGCCAAAAGTTTTGCCAAAAGTTATCACCCTATAAAGTTGAATGAAACCTGCTGAATAATGTTCACATATTGAATTACATACCGCTTTGTAGTTTTCCATATACTTAATGAAAAACTGACAAATTGACATTTCTAAATCTAACATGAAATACTGTATTACTATTATGGCTTTCGATAGACTTTTTTTCCCAATATAATTTAATTGTTTCTTTGACTGATGTTAAATTAAAGGTCAAAATGTATGTTCATACAGTTTTTTTTTTTTTTTTAAATGATGTCTGAATCCTAAAATTCTAGGTGATGCAAAACTTTTGGCCACAGTTGTACACGACTATGATTGTAGTGCTTCATTGATTTTTGTTATAGAATGTTTTGTTGCTGCTCTTAAATTACCAGGTACTTTTGTCTCCCTACATAGTTTCTGTCAAGAACCATGTACTGTAAAGGGAGTTGTCTCTTATCTGGGAGGTTGACTCCAGTCCAAATGTTTATGACAGTTCATGGAGAGCGGGGTAGTGATGTCATCTCGGCTCTATCTCTCCTGTTCCAGTTCACTATCTCAGGGCAGTGTTAGCGATAGGCAAGACAGGATTCAAGGTTTCCTCTAGGATTTTCTTCGTAGGAGGGTATAAATTACTCAATCTCAGAGAAATTTCCCCTATTTAATTCATCATGACCAATGGGGTATTAAGTAGTAAAATACTGACCTTGGTTTTTTTTTTTTTTTTTTTGGTAGGCAGATAAAAATACATATTATTCTTACATTTATTAAATATTTATTCAATAGTGAAATGCACTAATTGAATATTGCAGTTATTTGCTTTATTATTGAATATAATATAAACATCCATCAATCAAATATAACGCCCCCCACGCACACCTACCCTGAGCAAAGAGGCAGCTTATTGAAAAGTGTGTTTTATTTAAAATTATATTTCAGAATTAACAAAAATGTTGCTTTACTATAGATGCTAAAATGATATGCCTTATGCTACATTTAAATTTTGTAGAGTTGCATATATTATACACAATAGTATATTATACTTTACAGTGGAATCCCTCTAGTAAGACCACCAATGGGAGTGAAATGGTCTTAATAGAGGATCTTTAGACTGTTTCCATTTTGAAAGGGACATACAGTAGAGCAGGGTCTTTATAGTGAGCTGGTCATTAGACTTTTTTTCTGTAATTTTGTATTTGCACTTTTTCATGTACTATCTTGATTACAAAATAGGATTATATTGTATCACAAGGAGGGATAGCCATTTGGTGTCTCAAGACTTAAGTTGTAAGCAGAACTGACATTATTTTGCACATTTAAAATTAGTTCAGGCATTTACATTTAAGATGCTTCTATTTTTTTTTTTATATTACTGAATTGCACTTTCTATTGTGTGATAAAGATAGGATATCACATTATAGTTTCGTACTTCATATAATTCAGTGAAACCAAAATAGTTTGTAGAACAGTATTCAGTCTGTTGGGGTTTTGTCCAGCCAGACCTGCTGTAGTTGTTCCAGTGAGCTGCTTGGAGGAGAGGAGATGTGCATATATTATGCATGCTGCAGGCAAGCCCTGTGTGTTTAGGCCCCCAGTGAACCTGCTGTGCCAGTCTACCAGAACATCACTCCATACTCGCCTGTATTCAAAGCAAAGGAATAAATCATGATTTTACAACAATGCATCAGTTGACTTATTGCTGTTTTGTGACCAGAGGTAAGAAGTACCACTGTTTTAAAGCCATGTCATTGGCTCTCAAGTCAACCAAGCGTGCAGGCTTGTCATATGCTTTGTATAATTGTACCACACCAGACTTTCTCTAACTAGTCAACTGGGGCCGTACATTTCATATCTGAGACCCCGGCTGGCCTGTGTCTGACAGGAGCCTTCTCATCATCCTGTCAGTGTTATGCTAACAAGAGCAGATCCTTCATGTCTTGCAGTGGTAGCCAGAGAGGTTGCTTTGGTTTTAGTTATTCTGTTTTGAAGTGTATTGTCTACATTGTTTTACCAAACACCACTATTGATTTAAAAGTCATTTGTTTCAACCCACACCCCCTTGCTTCCTTTGCTTGGGTGTGTTTTTGTTGGTTTCTTCTTCCAGATGCCACTGACATGTAACTGGTACACCTGTGCAGTTTTTAACTTTACACCAGGCGATTGTCAAGGGAATTGGAAAGAACGGCAGTAATTGGAGTTTAAAAAAAAAACAGCTCTGAGGAAGCCTCTTGCACGTTCATGAGTTCAAATGACTGCTGCATTGTCATCTGTGTCAGAAGCAATTACCTCTGGTTTGATTTAGCTAAAATCAAGGTGATGTGTCTTTTTACCTTTGTTTTGAGAGAGTAGAAAGCTGTGTTTTTTTTCTTCAAATTATAAAATCTAGCAATACACTTCGTTAGAAACCATATTTAATTTTAAATTAATGCTTATTTATTGGGTTAGATGGTTTTTTTTTTTTTTTTCTCTCAGTACTTTAATAACTTGAAAAAGCAGCAAGGACAATGGTGACAGATTTAGTGAAAGGACATCTTCATGTTAATGGAAACATGTCTCGTTGTATATCATTTTTGCATTGACGATGTAAAGAAAAGTTGATATTGTGCATTTGTCAACTGTTTATGTCCTAGCAATAAAAAATAGGTGTGGCACCTTGTAAAACTTTAGTGTTACATGAAAACTTTTAGGACAATTTAACAGCTTTCAGCAAGTGGTGATGTGTGTTTGTAACTCTTGTGAAGATATTTCTAACTATAATTCTGTTTTGGTTTAATATTACTCATTAAGAATCTGTCCCCATCAGTGTTGTCAGTTCTCGATTGTCACGCACTCACTTAAAACGTTTCCGACGTTGTCACTTTGGAGATTACTTCTAGTACTCCAACCACAATCTACAATATGACATTTTTAGGCCCATTTTTACTTTATTTTTTAACCTTTTTGTTTGTTCATGCTCCTGTTTAATGTTACTGAATGTTTATTTGCATATGGTCATACCTTAGTGTTTCTTTTTATGTTGGATAAATCCCCAACAGTTTAATTAACTCACTGAAAGATAATTATTTTATGCTACAATTGTATTACCATATTGAATGTTAATCTAAAAGTCTATTATCATACTTGTATTCCATGCTTATATTCTTCTGCATATAGACCTCCAAATAGACCCTGTCAGCCACTTGCTTGTGGCATTCATTATTTTTTAGGTATGTTCATATTTAATGGCTTCCATTCAAGGTATTCTCCTTGTTGAGCCCTAAAGAAGCATTGCTTTTTTTTCAGCAACAGGTATAAGGAGCTGTGCTACAGTTTTTCAGTCGGTTTGACAGTAACTATTACTGCGGTGCTCCAAAATGCTACAATATGTGAATTTGTATCTCTTCACAGCAAAGGAGTGAAAAATCTGACATTATAATTTGCTTTTAAACTTTTATCTTCCTTTTCATACCCTTTCAGAGATCCCAAATCTCTTTTAAACTTCTAAATAAATCAAACCAATTGGGCTTTGCCTAGAGGCCTTGTTGAAATAATTGGAGTTGGATGCCCAAGTTTTCTGAGCCATTACATCATGGTACCGGCTGCTGAAAGGTTTTTTCCTTGGGGATCGAGACAGCAGCTTGTTGGCACCATCAGTGTAAAGCAGTTTAAATTTGGCTGACTGCTTTTTTGCAAGAATCGCATTGGGGTTCAATTATAGACAAATCAAGAACAATTAAGAAATTCAATTTTACCTGTTGGTAGATAACTTGATGATTCTTCAATCAGGTGGATGGATTACATTTCAGATTTACATATACTTTTAAATGTATTATTATTATTATTATTATTATTATTATTATTATTATTATTATTATTATTATTATTATTATTATTATTATTATTATCATTATTATCATTATTATTATTATTATGCTATTGCTTTTGACAGTGGTGCTTTTATAGAATAAAGGTGGTGTTACCAGATTTTCAATAAGTAAAGGCATAGTATGGAATAAGTGTCTGTTCTCTGATTTGTTTATTAGCAGTTGTTCTTTGGAACCAAAAATTGAAGCAAGCTGCAATATTTACTGTACATATTCACATCTAATATTTGTGCAATCTGCATATTCATGTTAAAAACTGCAGTGTACAAAATTGAAGGCATATGAAAGAAAAGGTTTTTTAAATGATGTACACAAAAAGTTTAAAAGATTAAAAAAATATTTTATTTTCAGGATGTTTCGGGGGAAAAGCCCTTCTTCAGCTGTTTTACTTTTCTTTTTAAACAGCTGAAGAAGGGCTTTTACCGGAAACAGCCTGAAAATAAAATATTTTTTAAATCTTCTCTTTATATATATATATAGCTACATCAAACAATAGCCATCATATTGTTTACTTTCAGGTATTTATAACATATACAATAAAAATACTCATGCATGTCAGATCTAATTAGGAATATCTAATTGTATGGAATAACAGGCTACATTAATATGTTTAGTAGTAGAAAGATACAATATTGTACTTTTAAAATGTGATAAATACCTGAAAATAAACCAGAAAATTTGATTATTGTTTAATGAAGCTGGGGCTTGCTTATGTCAACAAGACAGTGAATGTTAATTACTGTTTAATTGCAACAGTGGAGGTAATTATAGAGCAGAGTTCTATGTGATTCTATATAGTAAACCTAAATGGAAACTGAGATTACAGGTTTACAGACATACAGAGCTGTAGCTAAAAGATGGATTTCTTCTTGCCGTGGTACAGGCGTTAAGCTTGGGCGGTTTGCTGGTCAATTGTGACATTGTGTGTGTCAGTGAGCAGGGTCTCCTGATAGTTAGAGCTGCAGTTCACACATTACTGCAGCTCCAAACATACTGGTCCCTTGGTATTATTGCAGCTTGCAGTCTCTCTTGGCTAGCTCATGTTTCATTCTTTGGCAATTTGCCCTAATGATATCCCTTAGGAGCCTACAGACCTCTGTTCTTTTTCCATATTTAATCATGTTATTTTAATCTAGAAGATGAGCAAACTGCAGCACAGGTCATTATAATCTCTGTTTCTATTTAAACCACAGTAAAATGTTTTATTTTCCAGAAGGAAACTAGCTCATTTTTTTATACACACACCTTCTGTGGTTGTTATACTAACTGAGCAAATAAACGCCTGTGCAGATTTCTGCATATCTGTTGATAACTTGTACTGTAAATAGTGAGATTTAATGTTTTTACAGTGTCTGTTTTGGGTGTTAATGTGTTTAAATGTAGGTGTTTGGAAAAAACTTTAATAACCCTACAGATGTGTGCTTACATGAAAGTTAAATTGCAACATATCTGTGTGTCTATATGTGCCGCATAACAATTATATTGGAATGCAGTGAATAATGCACCAGTCTCAAATTTTTAGATGCCATTTTTTAACTGCTCTTAAAAAATAAATACGTTTATTTTTCTTCTTTTTTGTTAACCAAACTTTAAATTAATATCAACACAAGCACATGAGTTTCAATACATGCTTTTAGTGTTCATCACCCCCAGTTATAATGTAAAAGCAAAACAGTGCATCTAAACATAACGGCCAGCAAATTATTTTCTACATTTTTAAGTTTCATTGTTTTATTTGCTACCAGTGTTCATTAAAATCTGCCGCTCTTCTTGAAATAAGTTTTCATCAAACTGGAGTCAATGTGTTTTTTAGGATGCAATATCATGCTCGTAAGCAAATCATAAATGTATTTATGTATTGATTTATTTGTAACCTTTTAGTTAACTGCATGTGTTCATGGGTCAACTGCCTTGCTGTATCCATTGTTCTGGCAACATATTTACATCCCAGTGCTTCCTCCACATCTCTTGGACTACTGCTGGTAAGGTCACTAATCCACTTTCTCTTGTATTTAATACACCACCGTATTAACCCAGTAATGATGACTTTTGTACTGCTGAAACGCTTGCTTTTCATACCCTCTGTAGCATTGTGCATTTTGCTTGTAAGCCATCCTCAAAATCAAAATGGGCTGTGTTCTGTGCTGCCTCTATCCTTTTTTTTTTCCAGGATTAGTGTCTGGTTACACAAATATTAGAATTACTGTAGCCTCCTAGGAAGTAGCCAGGCATTACTGGGCTAACCAAGGGACAAATCCATTGTGAGCTCTTCTGCAAGATCTGTTTATTATGTATTTATTTATTTATTTATTGTTTTTTGTGGGGGTTTTTTTTGTATAATTTGTACAATACATGTAATGTGCTACTTATGTTTTAAGTGAATAATAAAAGAAACAAACACAACAAAATAATTGTTTTAACATCATTCATATGAGCAGCAACATTTGAAATTTCCCATTTAATCATATACTTTCTGGAATCAGCTAAACATTAAACTCATGGTATTCAAATTCTATTATGGGATTTCCAGCTGTTTACTTTTAAACCTAGTTTCTTTCAGGTTGACATACAGTACTTGTATTCTAATGTCAACAGTTATCAAGTTTCTGCACTGTTGGCTAATTTAGCAACGTATGAGTAAACTATATTCATTTCTGTATAGCAGGTATGAACCACATAACATGCGTCTATTATTATATTATGTACGATACAAGGCATACTGTTACCCAGCTACTGTAGGAAATAGACCAAAGACTTCTCCAAGTGGGTGGTCTCCCTTTTAATGTTAGGGAAAAACAAGAAGCCTTTCATAAAATTTAATTTAGACCTATATAAAGTCATTATGCTCATGCTCAACAATAATTATAGCACAGAGAGGAAAAGCCTGTTGCATGGCGAATTTTGTTTGAAAAGAAAAGGCTGAATGCAGCAATGTGGTTGCTACAGTCGTACAGAACAGATGTTGCAAGGGCAGCTCCATGACTTATCAACTGCTTAACTTAATTGAAAAGTTCCAGCAACAGTTGCAATATGACAAATTACAAGATTTAGTTCATTTAGTGGAAAGATTGCACAAAAGCTTGCATTCGTATGCTTAAACAGCAACAACAAAAAGTACCATTTTAAACTAATCTGATCTACATAATATAATGGTTTCAGGAAATAATAAAACTAATTATGTCTTCTCTACAGGCATGTTTTGTTATGATTAATGTTTTTGTTTGTTAAATTATCATAATGTATTTCTCTGCCAATCATGCTTTATTTATATTAAGAACATTGCTTTGAATTCAGATAATACATGGATTGTCTACTGTTACACATATTATAAAATAAAAAGCCATTTAAGTTATAAATATATAACAATATTGAAAATAAAGATAAAGCTCTAGGTATGGTAGACTTTTCTAAGTATTCTTGTTTTATATAAATAAATCAATGTAGGTTATGATTTGTTGGTTTAAATTATAATGATTTCTAAACTGCCTCCTGAAACTTAATCTTTTTAAACTAGCAAGATAAAGTATTCTATGCAGTATTATTTAATATAATATTTGTATTTTTAATATTGTTTCATTTTGTTTTCCACAGTGCACCTATGCCCTATGTGGTTGGAGTTCACCTAAGTTTATTGGAGGTGAGTAGAGTTTGCAGAGATTAGTATTACTAAACTGAATATACCTGTATTTGTAGTGATCTTACTTTTGGTTCCGAACTTTACAGGTGCCAGAATCTGGCATTCCAGGAATGTCGAGTATTGGCACCAAATGGCTTTCTAGGATCTTAATGGTTAAATGTTCTATAGCTGTCTGGGACAGGCAATCTATTCACAATATGCAAACTCGTAGCATTCGGAATTATAATGAAGCAGAATCTGTGAAAGATTTCATAGGTCAGCTTAGGCTAGTGAATATATTGGAGACTGCCTAGCAAAAAAAAAAAAAAATCAGTTTTGGTGCTTCATAATTGCTGTGGTCTAGAATTGGCATGTAACCCAATATAAGATGCTGATGTATTTGACAATGCTGGAACCCATTGTGTTTATCACAAACAGGATTAGTGACAGTTGCATATCTGGGCTTATATAATGAGATGAACTCAGCATGGGTGTCTGTATAGCAGTCACTTTCATGCAATGACAAACTCGAATTTTACATATACCCCCCACCCCCCTTCCCCTACTATATGAAAATTAGCACTAGAATACCGCTATGCAGGTGTCAGAACAATTGCAGAAAATTGTGGAGTGGTGCATTTGTCATTCTGTATATTATGAATATAAATGTTTGTCAAAATGTGAAAATCCTGTTGATTTTGTACAGAAGAATAATGAACCATGCGCAAGTTTGTCCAGTTAAAAATTCGGGGGGTGGGGGGGGGGGGGGTGGAATGTATACTAATGAAATATACTGTAGGCTACCTATATTGTGCATGTTGCTGCATACCCAAACATTATCATGGGACCCATTTTCTTCAGAAAAACATACATTAAGCAATACAAAACTAAAGAAAAGCCTTTATATACAACCATGTACAATTACGGTAGTAGAAATGATCCCGTGACCCAAATAAGTATTAATAAACTGACAAACTGTTGTGCTCATTCTGTAAATTCTACAAGCTTTTTTTTTTAAATTTTGGTACACACTATTGTAAACTTCTGGTAACTCAGTTGATACCATATTTTCTTTTTTGTTTTTGTTAAGGATTATACATTGCATGTCAGCTTCAAGATTGCAGAAAACATGTTCATAGAACAGAGGTTCAACAGACTATAAAGAACAGTATTTACAATATGATAAACTGTTCTACTTAAGCAAAATAAATAGTTACAGGGTTTACATTAATATATACATACACAACTTTTGCTGCAAATTCTTTTCACAGCAGTATCGAGTATGTAAATCATTTTTTTTTTTTAATTAAAGAAGCTATTTACTGAGCCAGTTACTTTAAAAAAAAAAAATGTGTTTGCAAATGCTAGTACTTAATTTAGCACTGAGCTTTTTTTCTGAAAGGTAGACTGTAAGACTATATAATGTGTTGAAAATACATTACTACTTCGAAAATAAATACTGAATAAAAGAATAGCATTGAAAATGAGTGGCCTAATAAGCCTCAAAAAGGATGAGTACTTATTACATTAGTCGAACATGTACCTTAGGTTTATTTAGCCTTGATGAGTTTATTAATCCATTATTGATGATAATTGTTCTGAAGTGGTGAAATAATATTTTGTAATTCTGCATAGCATATAGTTTTCAGAAGCACTTATGTGTATAACATTATGTGATCCAGGTATCATCTGTAACAGTTTTTCATTTGATACCAGGATTGCGTATACTAATTGCTAATGTTATAATTGTTCTTCAAACATAAGTAAAATTGGCTTTTAAATTCACATCATATTTTGTAATCGCCTGTACTTTTTTTTCTATGAAATTGAAATATAATGATGTTTCTCTACAGAAAGTAAAAAGCAGGACACTGGAAGATGTAGTCATCCTAAATGTTGACACAAACACATTGGAAACCCCATTTGATGACCTTCAAAACCTGCCCAGTGATGTGGTAAGTCCTCTGAGAACTGCAGACAATTTCTTCTAGAAGCTTTCTGCCATAGTCCATACTCTACATGTTTCAGTATTCTCTTTATTATTTAACCAGAGACATGTTCAGAAAAAAATATACATTAAGTTAGGCAGTTGTAATTTTTTAACTATAATTTCATGTTTCAGCGAAACATCATGGTCATTGTTTTGCAGATGGACAGATTCTAATTGTAAAGCTAGTGGTGTTCATTAGCCATTAGCGCTGTAAGAACAGAAGAGTCTCTTCATCTTATCATTGCCTTACAAAGTAGGCATTTCTGTCTGCTTAGTGGCATGTCTTGCTGAAGAAGCGAGCTCCATTTCTGAAAATAAGAAGGGGGCCAATTATTAGTTCCTGCTTTTCTGCCACCTGCAAGTGCTTTTCCTTTTAATTAATGATCTGATGACACTGGTGTAGTTGGGGTTGAAATATCTGCCTTTGATCCCACCCTAAGCATCCTGAAATGTTTGATTTGTTTTTTGCCGAATTATTATTTCAGTTGTTTTTTAATCTTCAATACCCCGGTGGGAGACGAGAGTTTGAGTGAAAATCATATTGTTTGCTGATTCTGTTTGCTTAGCCTCGGCTCCTTACTTAGGATTCTATTCGTAAATTAAATTGCAAATTGAGTTTGTCATGAAAGCGAGTTGGGTCTTTTAAAAATGACAGGGTAAAAAAAAATCTTTTTGTCTGATAAATTAGGTGACAGCTCTGCGTTGCATTTGATCTTACATTGCTATTTTTCCTTGACTAATGATAGAACATATTCTGTATTTCATGTTAAATTACCCCCCCCCCCCCAAAAAAAAAAGAAATATCACATTTACTATTACCGGTGATAATAAATGTATAGCAAACAAGAACATATTTATTGGTTAACCTTTTAGAAAGAATAAATAAATATGCATACCTGATTTAGTTACTAATTAAAGAAAAATCTGTTTATTCACTTTGCAACTTTTGCAAAGGCTATTAAAGTGACTCAGTCAATTGAACAAGTTCATTAAAGAAAACAAATTGTCTTTTGTATTAGAGAAATTGTTTAAAAAATAGATCTCTCAAAAATGCAAATAAAAAATGATAAATCGTGCGTATTGAATAATGTCCTTTTCTTCTATGTTGGGAGATGTCCAGCAAAATGCTAGAAATTATTTGAATATGAAGCTTAAGGTTTCCTTACTTATGAACAATATGCCTAGGTACAGTACATACTTTTATTGTGAAATATATATATATATATATATATATATATATATATAATATTTATTTATATAATTCTTGATATCTATTTGTAGTAAAAAAATAAACATTTATAATAGTTTTTTATTTTATTTTTTTTCTCATTACATCCTCTACTAGATTTATATAATGCAACCAATTGTGTCTGTGCTAAATGAACAAGATACTGAAACATATCTCAGTCTGGACAGTTGATGTTCCTGTTCTATCATTAGTTTATTAACCCTGTATCTGGATCGCTTGTGAAGGCTGAGCAAGTAAAAATAAGCATATTCCTAAATAGTAAACACAATGTGTTTTGTACAGCCGTCAAAATAAAAGTGCCTACAGCAGAATATTTTCAAACAAAGATGTATGTCCATATTGATTTAAGATGAAGTGTTTGGGATAGGTGTAATTATAGGTTAAGAGGCTTTGGTTCCATGTGGACTTTATTATTGTGAGAGGTTGACCACTGGTCCTGCTTTGTGAAAGGTTAGGGGTCACAGTTGTCCTGAATTACCTGCCCTTTTTTCATATGAGACCCTATGCTGCTTTCCACGCTGGCCTTCTCTTAATGGCCACTTCTCCGATATTCACACTTAATATTTTAGATTTATTGACTATTAGAAATGCTTCCTTGCTAGTAGCAGTTCCGTTCTGAAAAATCCTAATGATTTACAAATAGGGAGAATAATTGGTGTAAGATTGTAGAGGATGTGGCACCAGACATTTGAAAATCATTTTGGAGACTTTTGTTATATTAAAACCGTAAGATATTAAAGAGATGTTTTTTGTATTATCACAGATCATAGGAAAATAAACTTAAACTGACTGTAATGACTAAGTTATGAAAATAAAGACTTTTCTGGAAAAACCTATTGTGCTAAATTTAAAAATACTAAAATCACAATAAGTCGTTATTAATATCAAATTAAAATGTAAAGATTTTACTGTTAGCAGACCATTCATCTGTTTATTTCAAGAAATTGATCACCGTTTGCTGGGAAGCTGGTCTTCTGGATTATTTTAGTGTGTACTCTCACCCGTGCTTCAAAGTTTACATAAGAAAACCTTTTTAGTACATAATTGAGAACAGTTGTTAAATGTATCAATCAGTTTAACGTTTTATAAAGTACTGTAGGCTGGCAATATATACGTAAAATGGCCTGTGACATCATCTTTGGCAATTTTAAGTTAATTAGAAATGATTGCAAAACTTTTTCCTGCCAAGACGACCAGCTTTTTAACTTTTGTTTCAAAGAAATTAAGTTGGCCAAGGTGGTGCTAAGGTTGGTATTGGATTTTATGACCTTCAGAAAAATTCTGGATAATTGCAAGAAGTAAGTCTTAAATATAAGAAAATGTGGATTTCTATAAATATACATCATAGCTGGTTACCATATGGTTTGTATCAAAATCAAATCTATTGCACTGAAATTCATTTGAAATGGCCAACAAAATTGGAATTGTTTAGTTTAGCGTTTAAATGTAAGAATAACAACTGCTCTGTTATGATTTCATTAATGTGCTCATGTATCCAAGAAAATCCAGTTAAAAGAAAAAGATCCACACTTCTGTTCTGTAATTAAAACTCATGGTCATAACTACAAACGGGAAGAAAGACAAACAAGAAAGAATTAAAAGCAGGTGGAATTAGTTTTTGTACGTCATTTATATCTGTACCGATAATTTGTAAACAACTAAAACAACAATTTCTGTACAAATTAAACTGACTCATCCTGGGAGCTAACATTTTATTGTATTGTATCCAGCATGGAATACATTAATATTTGTAGGTTCTGCATCAGAGAGCAGAGAAACGTGTGTGAAAAACAAGCCCTGGAGAATATACTATTAATTTCAGCTTTCTCCATACCATCCCCACACATGCATACGCACACGCATACAGCCAGTTTCTCTGAATAATAAGGGTGTCGTAACAAAACGAAATCCTACCTAACAATTAGGTACAATTATGGAAATGTATATCCCAGAGAAATCGGTTTTGTTTTGTTATCTGAGAATTAGGCTGTATACATTTTTAGAGCACTGCTGCTTTTGTTGCTGCCAGAATAGATTTAAAGCATTATATGGGCTTTTGTGTTCAACCATATTAACAAACCAGCAAAGATACATACTTTAAAACCTTTTTTTGACAATCACATGGTTTCCAAATTATTAGCATTATAATAGTTAATATAGTCAAATTTCAAATCATCATCTTTTTTTTCATATTATCTATATCCTGTGGAACAGTTTGCACAGCATATACGTTAATATATTCGCAATGTAATCAGAGTTGCGTAAAAGTTGCATAAATTTGCCAAAACTTTGAATATCTGGCCCTTTGACATTTTATTATTACTTTGTTGTTTTGGATGTAGTGTTAAAAAATTATTGGAGGAAACCCCTGAACAATTAATCTATGGTCCCAGCATCAAATTAAACATTTTTACATTACTATTACCTATAAAACATTGAATTTATGATTGGGAGGCTATTTAAAATTTTAATTTGACAGTGAGTGTGTATTTCTTTGTAGTTCTTTAATTACATCCCCATGGTATGCCTTTCATTAAATAATCTTTTATATATATATGTATATATATGTATGTATTTCTAAGACAAATATCATGATAAAAAGCACTCACAATTATAAGTGTCATTAGTTGGCAGCCTTTGCATAATTTTACATTTTTATATTTAAAGAGTACATTTACCAAAGAATATATGTATGAGTCAAGATTATAAAATGTAGTACTGTATTTTACTATATATTTTTAAACACTAACAATTGACAAATACATTTAATCTATTACTGTGCCCCACTGATTTATGTATGTGTGTGTATATATGTATATATATATATATATATATATATATATATATATATATATATATATATATATATATATATATATATATACTCTTTAAGACTTTAGCAGTGCAACGTGAAAATAGCGGTATGGAGTAATTATCATTATTATGGCCCAACTTGCAAGGTACATGTTAAGCAAAGCGATCCACATTTTGTTCTGTTGTGATCCTAGTATTTTCTGTTATGAGGATTGTAGTAAACGAAAACCAAAATGGTTAGATGTTTTTTTCTTTGCCCCCTTTTCTAAAATATTTTGAGTTTATTTAAGTTAAATGTGAGTTTTCACTTGCATGCACATATAAAAAGACAGACGCAAACCACAGTAATTCTATTACTTTATGAAAATGTGTCTTTTGCCACTTTGTTTCTTGTGCAGAAACCACAATACCAGGGATAAAAAAATAAATAAATAAAGTTTACTTTTATATTGTTTCTGCCTGAAATCTTTTTCTGGAATAGATTATGGTAATTATTCTACACAGAAACACAACAGAGAAGCACACAGAACATTTTATTGTAAGATAGGTAGTAAGTACAAAATAAATAAAAGAAACAGGGATATATGTTCTAATCCAAGGCTATTATTGTAGCATGGCCAGGTCCTGTTGTAGGTGAGTACACAGGGGCTGGAAAGTATGGGGATGAGTTCAGAGAGTGCTATGAAGATTAAAATGGCCAAGTACATCATTACTTGTAGTAGTGCCTGCTGCATAATACATTTGAGGGGTATTTTAGCCCCTATTGTGCATTGTTTGACAAACCTTTTTGTAGCATTTTTTCATCGCACAGTTTTTTTTTTTTTAATATCATTTTTATAACCTCGTCCCTTTTTTAGGCTATATTGAAACAAAACTCACTCTACAGCAGTTACTGCATAATGTAATAGTTCTTAATGCTTGTCATTTAAGGTTTAACTTAAGTGTTATATTACAGTACATGACTGTGTGATACAAGCCAAGGGTACAAAGCTTTCAGTATTGTCAGCTTTGTTTATGGTGAATTGGTTATAATTGATCAATTATTTAAGGCTTATTTTGTATTTATAAATGTATCATCTACCAATGTGTATTCATTTTTTAAGTATTTATTCATTGGCACTCAGATTGTCTCCATTTTTTTAATGTTTACACCCGGCTATGCATATGAGTATCTGCACTTTTATGTTGAGAATTTCACCCCTGCAAACATACATACATATAGTACACCCTCTCTATAACGAACATGTCGGGGTCCAAGCCTTTTGTTCGCTATATCGAGGGGTTCATTATAGCAAAAGGACAATCAAAATGAAGTATAAACTGTTGGAGTAAGTTAATGAGATGAGATTGTGAATAAAAGTAGAATTACATGTACCTGTTCATTTCATGTATGCAGTATTCTGCCTTTGCTTTATCCTATTCGTTAAAGAATTAAAACACAGTACAAGAAGCAAAAATCCCTAATGTAGCCAAACTTTTATTAAAAATCAGTCCGACATGAATTGCACCAAATCTTAATCCAACATGCAAGAATCCCAAACTGAGTTTTTATTCCAAATCAACCTGACATGAAAAGTTCTTCAGATTCAGCCTTTTTTTTCTTTAATTCAGTTTTGCTTTGCCGCATGGTTGCTGAACAAGACAAAAAACAGAGTGCTTTTTGACAACCTGTATTTACGACAGAAATATTACTGCTTTTTTCAAACGATCAATATCATTTCCAGCTTTGTTACAACTTAAAATAATTTCTGTTTCGGATGCATAGTTACATGCGGGTATTTATTAAGACAAGAGAGTTGCTGAGGTGGCATCCCGTGCGTACAGACCAGGATGATGACAGTGTGTGTTTATTATCTTTTTTATTTTTTTATTTATTTATTTATTTTATTTGGGGTCCAGGGGTCAGGTTTGTTATAATGAAGGGCGTTATAGCAAGGGTATACTGTATGTTAAATACAACTAGATTAAACAAGTTGTAATGGAGCAAAACTTGAAGTAGCTTAACGTGAATCTAGTTTTCAACTAGGTCTACTACTATTACTATTACTATAAATGGATATGACTACGATTTATTAATATTTTGTGATATTGTGCAAGTTTATAGCTCTCTGAATTAGACTAAAAGAAAGAGATACCATTGCACCTGTTAATTATCATTCCCAGCTGGAGTGTTAACTGCAGATCTGTTTTCTCTGCAACCTTTGACCAGTGCATTGAACAGTGAGCACTTCAAACCTTGTACTGGAGTTAATTGAAGAGACTTTAATGAGCCTTGATGTATGCCCTCCATGGGCTAAACTAATCGAACTGCAGACTTTTATCTAGCACTATCTTTCCTTGATGTAAATTGAAAAGATCACAGCTATGGGGAAAAGACCTATACAGAAAGGCCTTTCTGCATAGATTATGAATATCATAACTCAAATGATTTTTCTACAATACTATGGTTATAATTGGACCCGATGGGGGTCCCTCTCTTTGATCAGATCACAGCAACTGTGACTTTACACTGAAAAATGTCACTGCCAAATAGGTTTATCACCTGTAGAGCTAAGCCTCTGCTGCCTCGTTCACTTCTCGTTAGCATTATTAAAAGTATAACAGTTAATTAGATTGACAGATCAGTCACGGTTATTAGATGCAAGAGAAACTTGTGTGTGCCATCATCAAAATAGATATCTGAAATTGATGCATCTTTTGATATAAAAACTGATTATTAGTGTATGGAGTTTTGAACCAAACCACCATGGTTATTGGAGAGATAACATTTTGTTGATGTACAGGCGTATTAGGGCAAGTCAAGTTTACAAGGAATTGGAGTCGGTTAATACAGTAGCAGTACAGAAACCTATTTATTTCTTCTTTCGTTATTGAGTTACTGCTGTGGAATATGTGGTTGTACATTCATTTAAAAAAATCATTTTATTGAAATAATTTTTCTTTTAAACACCTAAACATTTCTACATTAATGGCAAATGCTGTATTTAGTAGAGAATCATCTTTTTTTGGATCAGAATACATTCTGTGTGCTCGTCTTTAACGAATGAGCAAATCACTGGATTTGATTTGATTTGAATGAATGAGCAAATGGCAGGTTGTTATCAAAAATATATTCTAAATTGCTTGTATTTTCATTTGCCTTTTTGTTTTTTTCATGTTTTTATTGGTTAGAAAAAACTGACACTTTATTGTGTTTATTTGAATGAATAAATGCATTTCAGCATTAAATATTAATGTTGTTGATGTTTTGCATAAGCTTAAGAAGCATTTATTTAGTGTAAATTTGCAGATGTATTATACAACACTTTGTTTAATTTAGCAATGCATAATCTCTTTTAAGGCTTCTGCTGAAATGTGTTGATATGATTGCAGTGTAAATAGTATGCACAAAATGCTAAGATTAATGTATACCATTGATTGTGATTTTGAGTCTGAACATATCCCCCAGAATACTTTTGCTTTAAATATTTGTTTTGTTTTCATTTGTTTTTAATTCATACCAATTATAAAGCCATATGATTTAGCAATTTATCTTGCAACGTGGAAAAAACATACTCAATGTAGACGCCAAGAAGTCTACCCACGTTAATTCTTGAATTTTTTAGCATTCGTCTTGCCTAGATACATTGTACAGGTGCTGTTTCTCTGCAAAGAACACAGCTTCATAATAGAATCATCATGATTCTTCCTTATAATGATTCTGAGCCCCTTTCTGTCATTTTCAATAATGATGTGAAATATTTCTTGGGTATTCAAAGTAGCTTGAAGCTTCTTCTTTGATGGAAACGGGAAAAGGTGATAAGCAGCACCTGAAAATGTCAATTAAGAAATGGTCTCCCCCCCCTCGGATCCACAGGATACATCTTTTATTATCCTAAATCAAGTTGGCACATGTTCAGATCCTACTAAACCGGTACAAAAATGGCCAACAAACCAAAGTGTAGTAAAAAAAAAAAAGATATTCAAGCGTATTTATGTCAAGAGAACTTAGAGAGAGAGAGCATGCACAAAGCACTGTGCATTAGCACTACACCCCCCCCCCCCCCCCTCTGCTTTCTTCTCAATTAACAGACCAGCAGGTGCTCTCCACAGCACAACAGATAAGCTATCAGGAAGAGGGAAGGATCTTTTGGCTGACCTGCAAATGTGACGGTTCACACCCTGATTGAGTTTGTGTGTCTACCAATTTCAAAGGTGTTAATTTAACTTTTAGTCTCTCTTCTGCAGATGTCCACTCTGAAAAGTAAACTGAAAAAGCAGTCTACAGCGACAGGCAGCGGAGTGGCTACAGCCTTTCTCAGGACTCAGGCGGCCCTGTTCGGATCCTACAGAGATGACTTGAGATACAAGCCAGTGAGATGATTTATGTTATTTTTTTAATTATTATTTTTTTTTTAGTTTTAAAAGAAAATAACCACAAGATTTACTGGTCACCTTTGATGCTGAACTGGTATTCCTCCTTGGCATGTGGCATTGAAGAGTACAGCTGTTTTCATTTTGCTTTGTCGGTTATGCCCATGTGTGGAAACCCTGGAATGAGGCCACTTGACAATTCATATTGAACCCTAAAAAAGTAATTATGATGGCGTCACTCAAATGTGGTCATTTGAGTGATGCCATCATTTTCTTTGTACATCCACTGAGCCACCCAGCACCACCCATCATCTCTACACTTGTTTTTGTAAAATACTTTTTCAGTTGTGTTTTTCAGAGCGCATTTGTCTGTCATATCTGGGAGAGCTGCATTTTCAAGTTTAGAAAATAATTGGATTGCATAGGCCCAGAGAATAGGGATACATAATTGGCGGATCTGTCTCTTCTGTAAACAGTACACACAAACCCTGTTCATGTATTTCAGTTATTTTGTTGGTTCATGTGGGAATTTGATAACAAGTATTATTGTAATAGATCTAGTTCTTTAAAACAAAGTCAGATTTCTTTTGTGTCACAATAATTAAAAGATTAACCAAATGGTATTAAAATGCTACATGCACAAATGTGTGCAGGCTGATTTAAATAAAAAAATAAAGCTATCTTGTTGCCTTTGTTCACACAGTATCTGTTCTATGATGCCTTCTCTATACTTGTATCCCTACCCATGCCATAGCTTGTACAGTACACCCTCTCTATGACGATCCTGTTGGAGTCCAAGTCTTTTGTTCGTTATATCGAGGGGTTCGTTATAGCAAAAGGACAATCAAAATGAACGATAGACTGTTGGAGTAAGTTAATGAGATGTGATTGTGAATAAAAGTAGAATTGCATGCACTTCTTAATCTCCTGTATGCAGTATTCTGCCTTTGCTTTAACCTATTGTTAAACAATTAAAACGCAGTACAAAAAGCAAATATCCCGAATTGAAGCTGAACTTTTATTCAAAATCAATCTGACACGAATCGTTTCAAAATGCACCAAATTTTAATCCAACATGCAAGAATCCCAAACTGAGCTTTTATTCCAAATCAACCCGACATGAAAAGTTTTACATGAAAAGTTCACCAGATCCTCAAGTTTTTTTTTGTGTGTTTTTTTTCTAAAATCAAAGTTTGCTTTGCCGCATGGTTGCTTAACAAGCCAAAGAAGTGCTTTTTAACAACCTATATTCACGACAGAGATATGCCTGCTTTACTCCTTTTTTCAAACGATCAATATAGTTTCCAGCTTTGTTGCAACATAAAATTATTTTCGCTTCAGAGGCGTTGTAGCCGAAGGTTCGTTATAATGAAGGCCGTTATAGTGAGGGTGTACTGTACTCATCAAACCTAGATGCTGAACAATATAGTATATGCAATAAAGGTAACTCTAAAAGTGGTCGTGGTCCTGATTTTTACTCCTCGACTGCAATGTATTTTTTGGTGTTTTTTACTAGTTGCTTTGGCAGATAGTAAATCTTCAATCTTTTTCAAACAATGACTTTGTTTTTAAACCTTGCTTTAAAATTAAATGTTTTTTTTTTTTCTTTCTCCCAGCTGTTTTAGCTTTACTAGGCAGGCTGTGTATTTATATAAAATGTCACGTCAATTTAAGTTCATAGTTTTCCATTTACATTATGGAACTTGTAACCCATCTCTAACACATTATGTAACTGGGTCTAATTTAATGTGAGATTGAAAACTGTCGGCTTTGGCAAATTAGACAAAGGAAACAAGTACAATTCAGATGTAGAAAGTTAATCCCTCACATTTGCTTTGCATTTTAGTTGTTGCCTTCATGTAGGAAACTGTTTCTCAAAACATAAAACTGTCACGGGCCTATTCTGCTATTTAGATAATTCAGTATTTATTGTCATCTGAACCTCAGGCATACACATTAGAGTTTCCCCTAGACAGGAATAGAAGCCACCCTACTGCTTCTAACAATAAAAAAAACAATTTCCATCCAACGTTTAATCAGAATGTCATTTTGCAGTGCTATGCTATGTGATTAAAAAGGATACACCGCACTAATGTACAGTACACTGTTTATATCTTTGCAGTGTATAACACACCTGTTTATTCTAACGTCATGTCTTACTCTCACTTGTGATGTACAGTATGTTAAAACTACAAGGCAAACCCCAAATTAATTTCAAATACTGTGTAAGTCAATTAAATGTTAGATTTTTACATACATTTAACTTTAAATATCTGTTGATACACAACTGGGTCTAGTTAACAACAAATCTTGTCTTTATTGTATCTTAGTAATGCTACATTCTCACTAGGTTATTTTAGCTCATTATATTGGGCACCTGGGTGTGCTTTCCAACTACATAGTTGATAATTGACATCTCTCCAAGTATAGGATATTGCTTTGGCATAAGTGTGAAACTGAGACTCTCTCATAAACAGGAGAGTTAAAAATCTCACCAACACTACAGCAGCAAGAAGATGTGTTTAAAATCAAGTGGTGTGTGTGCACATTCTTATTTATTCCCAATACACTTAAGATGTTTTAATTGCACAAATTAATGATGTTTCTCAAGCAACAGTTTTTAAAAATGTAATTTTTGTTAATTATCTTGCTTAGTATAATAAGGTAATAAAAACTCATCAACTTATAAATGTAACCTTACTGAATTGTCCTCTTCCTCTTAACAAAACTTCCTTTATTTTCTAGGGGGAGCCAATCTCCTTTTGTGAAGATAGTTTTATAAACCATCGCTCTAGCACTATGAGAGCTTTCCTTAAAATGGCGGTGAATCTTCAGCTTTTTAAACAGGTAAAGTGTGTGCCAGAATTATTAAAGCACTGTTGGACAAACTTGACTGTAGGCCTGACAAAAATAGTAGACATGCAGATCCTAAACTACCAGTACGTCTTTAACTGCACATACACCCAGTTGGAGCCAGAGCCCTGTATAGGAAGTAAATGACATCCAAAAGGAAGGGATGTATCTTTAAATCATTAATTTAAAATGAACACATTCAATCCTGCATCTACAAAAATGTAACCATCAGCAAGTACTTTTGATTAGGAAATGTAAACTGTTTAATGTTGCTGCTTGGCACAAAGCTTAGTGAATATCTTCTTTATTGACAGCTGCAATTTAGAACCTCAATTAGCAGGAGATCTTTTTTTTCAGTATGATGAGAATAACAATGAATCAAGCCGTTGTTTCTGACATTGAATAAATTCATAGCTTCCCAGAAAAGATAGTGACCCACAGTTCAAAGACATTTTTTCTGCTCTGCAGTAGCTCGGGTGCCTTTATCTCAAACTTGCAGTGAAATTGTCCAGTGATGCAGTACTGCTCTGACCATGAACCAAGTCCATTTGGAAGCTAGCCTGTTTCTAATAAACAGGAATTCTGCCAAGAGAGAGCAGAAAATGTCGTTGACAACCTGCTTTCGATCATTATTCAAACAGTTTGCTCTTGTATTTTATTTTTTAGTCGGTTATGATTAATTTCCACAGCTCCTAAATTGACAAGAGTTAGACTGACAGGTCTTATTATGGGACTCATTACAATATATGACGCTTCCCATTCCTTATGTTATGAGATCACAGTGAATATAAACTGATAAATGTGTACAACATACCTGTCAACCCTTTTTGTGCCCAACTTGTATGCCAGAGCTTTCAAACCCTCAAGGAATGCTTTAAGACCTTAAAAAATTCGACTAGAAAATAATAGTATCAGAAAATATGAAAGAAAAAATAGAGTGCTTCTCCCAATTTATTAATTGAAATCTGCAGAAAAAAAGCTTTTTCATCATTTGCTGCGTTCATTATTATTAACATCTTTAACATTTCACATTCTTCTTACATGGAATACAAACGCGTAATCCCAGCCGTCAGATGAAGTCCTTATCAAGCCATGAAATTCGGTACCATCCACTGTACAACTTCCACTGTACAATTTTCCAGTTTTTTGTTGGCGGTGACATTTTTGCGAACTGGTTCTGCCTTTTTTGAAGGAGGCAATCAGTGACGTGCGTGCTCTGCATGTTTTTCCCTGACCGTGAGGTTTTGATTTGCCCATAAGATTTTCATCTTACGGCCGTAAGACTTGAAAAAAAAAAACAAAAAAAAACTAAGAAATACGGGAAACCCGTAAGAGTTGACAGGTATGGTACAATCGGTTGTTTTGCTAATGTAGCTTTTCTGATTTAAATTAGTCTTGGTAGTAATACATACATTTCGACGTTCTATTACTTATTGTATATATAAACATACAAATCACAACCATTCAAAACCTACAAAAATCTGTGCCCAGGGTCATTTCCGTGGACCACAATAAATAAAAATGAATGCTTCTATAATTATTGTAGTTCCATATATCCAGGTGTGTAACACAGAATGCTTTTTTTTTTATATTATTCTTATTATTTACCTTTTATGACAAATTATCTTGTAAACGTGAGTGTTTTAGCTTTAAAAGATGATATTATCAACGTGTGGTGTACTTTTGTGCTCTGATGGATTTTTTTTGGTTCTGAACAGTTATTTCTAATTTGTCAGGTGACTTTGTTGCATTCTTTCTTTGAGTGGACATTTATATTATAAGTAACCCCTACACAAAATGAAGATAACACAGGGAGTGTGTATCTGTTTTTGTAAGATGTAATTTAGCTTCATAACTTTCTCAGTAGCATTATTAACTGTTCAATGGTATATAGGTTATTTATATTTTAAGAGGAAATTTTCATTGAAATGATAATACCTGTCAGTTAATCCAGACTGGCTTGCTAAAAACCTTTTTTGAGGTACAGTAGTGTCTAATTTCTCTCTCTAAAAGAAAACTACATGTAAACCCAAAATGTCCAAAAGGTACTACCAAAATAGTATGGCAAAAAGGCGAGACTAATTTTTATTTTTGCATGTAAGCCAAGCCAATGAGAACAAAAGCAACTAGCTAGAAATTGCCAAATACATTATTTATATTCACTGTACTATGCATGTGGAAACAATGGCGTGCTAAATACAATCCTGTGTATTGTATGGAGAAAATGTATTTAGCATACTAGTACTAATAGACTGGAATATGCAATCTTGATAATAAAACTACCAATCATGAGGGTTGTATGCCTTTTACGTGACAATGTAGATAAATTAAATTTCTTTAGTGTAGGATGTGCTACATGTTGGCCATGATGTCAATCCTTCATCTGTTTTTCACTTTTTTAGATTTCTAAACTTTTTTGAGCAGGTCAAATAAAATAAACTCTGTTTCTGTCTTTTTTCCTCTTTAGTTCATTGATGGCCGACTCGCCAGGATAAATGCAGGGAAGGGATTTTCAGATGTTTTTGAAGAGGAAATAACTGAGGGTGGCTTTTGTGGAGGTAAGTAGGAAAAAATGTTTTTAAGTCTCACTGTACCCCTGAAAGGCCTGTTTTCTGTTCATCTGCTCCCACTTCTTCAAAAGCTTATATAGCATCTCGAGTTTTTGTAAACCATTAAAAATGTGTAATCCTTTTTTTCATGAATGTTTCCTTCCCTTGATATTATTAAGTATGACTCCATGTTTTGAGGTATCCCTCATTTGTCCTGTTTATACTAACCCCTCAGGGTAGGCAAACATTTTCCGTTGCCATTTTCATAAGAAAGCCTCTATTATACAGTACTGCACTTGACTAAACCACTTTTATTATCAATTTATGTTTTTGCAATAATTTTTTATTTTATTTGTAAATTTAGCAAATTCAAGGTCGTATCAACAGTGGATGCAACCAGTAAAGGTAATAACCTGCTAGGCCTTGGTATTGTACTGTATACACCTACAATTTATGTATTTAAGTTTGAAACTTTTTTTTTTTTTCAACTTAATAATTTGTAGTGGAAAGCCTTTGTATAGAATTTGACAGGAATGAAGTAATGAAAGAATATATATATATTTTTTTTTTGGCTTTCATGCAGGTAAAGTAACTGTTTTTAAAAACTGTTTTTCTTATCCAGTGAGTTCCTGCCAAACTTTATTAAGAACAAAGTGTTTTCTTGTGCATCTAGCCAAGCATTCCTCAGCTCATACTTGAGTACTGGTATGAAAGACTGGAGTTTTATCATTCTGAAATGCATTCAGCTTTAGCACAATGCAGCTCAAGATTTTAACATCAGTAAAAAAAAAAAAAGAAAAAAAAGAAAACTTTGGCAGCTCCATTTGAAAAAAATTCTGGCAATTGTGACCATTTATGAAAAATGAAAACACATATCAGGTTGGAAAGTATGTCAACAGATAAAGTTTATGTCACAGCTTTCTAACACATGACTTATAATTTACATTGAGGGGTCCAAAGAATATAAGTCCTCAAATTTTGTAGTAGCCTAATTGCTTTCATAAATGTATAAAATTAGAATGCAAGTTTAACAATTTCATAAGCTTCTAAAATAACTGAAAGAAAATGTTCCATGTCTTCTACAGAAAGGTGGTGCAATGATTAACACAGCCGTTACCAAAGCAAGCCCTGCTGTGAAAACTGCATACAAATTTGTAAGTTATTATCCTAAAGAATGTATTTTTTATATATATTGTATGTTCCGCTTTTGCAGAACTTGTTTGGGTAATGACAAATTCTAATGTAATTTTCAAAACACAACATGTAGTATTATTGGATTTTTCTACTGTTTTTCCATACTCCTAATTACAGTGTGAATGGGTATATTACAAATGCAAAAACGTTTTTCTTGCTGCTGTATACTATGGGCCCAAGGGCTGTTTCTCAGCGGTAACTTGTTCCCGTGGTAACCAGGAATTCTAAAGTGAGAAGGTGGGAAAAGATGTAGATGGTACATCATATAACGAACACACAGCAGTCCGTGATAGCACTGTGATGTATTCTCTAACATGCATGAAAATGTACTCAAATGACATTTACCTTTCTTGTAGATCTGAGCTAAAATTCACTTTGCCATTCTATTCATGTGGGCTTTATTATTTTCTTTGTCATGTCAAAGCTTTGTTTTGATTAAGAACGTCTTGGTATTTAAAATGCCTGTATGCCTCTTCACCTGGGAACCTTTTTTTTTTTTAATTCAGTAAATCCTTAAAATAAACTAAATTTAATAAAGAAAAAAAAAACAGGAAAAACTAACACTTAATTGAGAGGACTTTATTTTTTATGTTTGACTCAAAATGAGTAATTTACTTTACAGGCTAAAAGTCATGCCAAGCAAGGACTAAAAGAAATGAAGATTATGTTAAAGCAAAAGGTAGGCTATTTTAATTCTAACCTGTTTAAAATCTTCTTTCGTTTGGAGTATAATATTCTCTAAAATCTCGATCAATGTTTTTAATCATGAATCTGCTTAGTGCTTTGTTGAGTACTATACATTTTTAAAAACAAGCCCTTGGCTATATCCTGTCGTGTCATCCAGGCAGTGAAAGAGCCTTTATTGTTTGCATATTTTATCAATGAACCACTGAAATCTTCAAAGTTATTGTAACGAGATGTATGTTTTCATAAGAGTGATTGCTTTGATACTTGAACTGTCAAGCTGAAAGCTCATAAGAGCAGATCTTCACATCCAATAGTGTTATTATAGCCATAGTTGTCTTCTCATTTAATAAAAAAAAAAAAATTATAGAAAACAGTCCTCAAAGTGATACATGGATATCTCTAAAACGTAATGAATGGTTATTAATGGATGTTTTCTTTTTTTAATTTATTTATTTATTCCGGAGTACTGTTAGTTGAGCACTTTATTAACCTGTTTCAGGACTTGCTAATCAGTAAATAAATAATAATTTTATGTAGGAAATTTCAGTTATTGTTTTTTTTTTTATTTTACAAAACCTACAAATGATCTTCTAGTACGTTAAGCTGCAAAGCAGTTTGCTGGGACAGCATCTTCTGGCTCTCTCCTGTTTTGCACTTAAAATAAATGTGTTACTAAAATGTGCTGGTGGGAGGTGAGGGCTGGAGCTTTATAAGTAAGACCCTGAGCAAATCACAGGTTTTTGTACAAAATTCACATAAGTTTCACGGGTAAAGTATCATTTTTCATGAAATATGCACAGAATTATTTAATAAATTGTATGCACGACGTGTCTTTTTTTTAATGAACTGCAAAAATGAATGAGATCTAAAGATTCTTACCTTGAACTGTAGATGGCGCTAATCCCCACTTTTAAGTATGTACAGTGGCCAATGTTATTTTCCCAGTTACAAAAGTAAAATAAAACGTGTTGATTTGAGAACTAGAATTAAACTTTATATGAAAACGTGAACATTATATAAGTATAACATATTATATAAACATATATGCAGTCCAGGAAATACCCTTTTTTAATATATTTATTTTTTAATTAAAGCTGAGCATCGTCAGATGGTTCACTGTGACCTCTTTCATGGATTGCCTTTGAGCTGTAAAAACCTACCCATGTGCCAAAACGCTTCGCTCAGCATCAACAGAGTTAGGGACAACAGACAAGTATCGCTGGATCTAGATGTCCTGGATATTGCTTTGCTCGATCAGCTGCAGATATGTTTTTTGCTTTCTTTGAGACATCCATTTTGTTTGTATTAGTGTACAGTGCTTCCTGCCTAGAATTCATAAAGTCACATGACAAGAATGACTGCTCTGCGCTGCGCTTCACAAAGTCACATGACAAGAATGACTTTTCTTAGCAGCACTATACATACAGAATAGAGCAATATGCATTTAAATCGCGATTTTCTCGGCCTTATTTATAATCAGTAAATCCCTAGAGAAAATGAGCTTCTACATTTCTGTGTGTCCTGCAGGAGACCGATGAAGAAGATGGACAAGTCAGTATGGGCTCTCCCACTAGTACTAAGAGCCTGTCGCCTAAGAGAAAGCAAGGGCAAAGACAGGTAAGCCTACAGCGGGTAGGATATTTAAAAAATGGAACGTGAGAATTGTTGGTGACAAACACTGTTTGGGTCTCCTTTTTACCATTTTCAATCCTATTAATCAGTACATTTTCTTTTTAACATGCAATATTTTGAGTTTCTTAAAACAATTAAATACAATAAACTTAATAAAAACAAATATTTAAGCAATTCACAACAAAATAAAAATAAATTTAAGATACACATGTCTTTTCTGGAGTCTTCAGAGTATTGTTCAGAGGTTGTCTAAAAAGGTGCATTTGTTATAAAAAAAAACAAAAAAAAACTGTATTATACATTGCATCACAATGTGAGTATTTTCATGTGATATTTTTTTTATATAATATAAAAAGTGTGCAGAAAAACAGTGTGCCGATGTCTTGTAACACACATTCACTTGGACAAAGTTAGCCTTGTACGTTTCTGAACTCATGTATTTGAATGGATTTTTAATAAACAGAAATGCATGGTATATTTTTTGTTTTGTAACATCCATTAGTTAAGTACTGGAGTTTGCATCTTTTTTCCTCATTAAGATGATCTAAACCTACATTGCCTTTCAAGCAGTGAGCTTAGAGATTAGGGATTTGTCCATCAAGCATGCTCCATCAGTAATGGGCCTATTTCTTAGTGCTGCTCACAGCAGCATGTCCTTTCCAACAGCACCCTAGTTGTCACACTCTCGCCGAGAGCCAAGGAACAGCAAACTGTGATTGCTCACCAAGAACTTGTGCTCTTACCGATTTCCATAAACGATTCGGGCTCTTGGCTCTGGGAACATCGATATATGAGAAAGCCTTGGCTGTTAAAATTGATTTTTCACTCCATGGTCTTGCAGTGAAGCCGAAGTTTGCTGACTGATTTTAGTACTCAAGTGGTCTGACTGCAGTCTAGAGGGACCTCTGCCTGGACAGTTGTATACTGTACATGAATTTACATCCTTGTTCTGCAAGTTAGCATAGGCTAGTTAAACAACTATGTTTTACTTTTGCTAAATTATCCACATACAATACATATTATATTAAAAATGGTATGCATATAAAGATGTTGAGGTTTACATTCATAAAACCATATATTATAAATGAAAATGAGATTGAGAGTTTTATTCTTGTGAAGTTTTACAAAATGTTTTATTTTTTTTATATTCCACAGTACATTTCTGGTATCTACATATTGAATAGCTGTATCAAAAGCATTCATCCAAACCAACTGACCATAAATATAACTACAGATTGAGTCTGTGAATATCAGATGGCGATCACTGCCTTGATGTTTAATTCTAAGCCATGGCCCTCAGCCAGTTTTCAGAAATGCCATTTTGGGGACGTTTCTGTTGCTGTTATAGCATGCCAGACATGCACACGATTCATAGACATTTGGGTTCTAACCAAAAGATTCTAGTTAGGCATTTGTTTGATATATAGCTTTCTGTTTGTGCATTTCTTAATCCTTTATTATAATTGTTGTCAACCTACTCAAACTAGGAAATTGGCATTTGATAGTTATTTTGGAGGCACTTGGGTTTTCCATTTTCTTTATGGAAGTAAAAAATGTGAAGATTTACAAGTAAAGTTGTAATATTAATATTGTCAAACTCCAGGAACTGAAGTAGTAAACTGGTAAACTTTGATCCTAACTGGGATTAAGTTGATCTAAACCAGGGGAATAAATTGGGACATGATGAAATAGACTTCGCTGCACCTTGTGACTATGCCTTCTTGAAACTAAACCTCTGGTTTCTGATTCATGCTTAGAGTGAGGAAATGGAAACTTTAATGACTGCAGTAAAACTTCGTGCCATGTGAACTGTCTCACCTTGAAGGCCACATACCCTGTAACTGGCAGTAAGCAAACCAAGGTTTGAAAAGTATTCAGTCTCCAATACGAACCCCCTCCATATTTAACATGGTTGCTCTTTGAAATGCATGTACCAAAAATCCTATAAATCTTCAATGAATATTCAGTGTAATTTTACATGCATTAGGCAAGTAGGAATGCTCACAGTATAGTATTTGCTATAGCCATAGAATCTACAAGCACTGGTTAAAACCTGTGTTTTTTATGATGGCGTATACCAACTATTTTACACTTTTGATCTTTTTAACAATGTAATGCAGTACCTTAATTATAAGATAAATAATGCTGATGACCTATTCTTGAATAGTAAAACCTAACTAATTATCTGATTGCTGGAAGTTTTATATTTCTTTTACAAAAACAAAAGAACATAAAAAAGTGGTTTGTGTGAAATGTATGGCACCCAAGCTCATTTATTAATAGTTGACTTTACATCATTAGTGCTTTGCTGAAATAAAACAATGAGCTACCCCTTTTTATACCAGATCTCCCAACACTGTCTTAATTAGTTCAGCTATTTCTTGTTTTGTTTGAGGCTTAAATAAATGGCAAAAAGGTGTAGCAGCAAAGGTCTTCCAATTAAGCCTTGCAATCGCAAGTCAGACTCCTCCCTCCTTTGTGTGAAGTGATATTTCCCTCGGCAGCAACAGCATATAACGGGCCTTGAGGGACAAAGTGGGCGCAGATTTTGGTGTTGAGAGGGCTGTTACTGCAGTCCCAGAGAGGATACTGTTACCCACGCAGTGTAGAAGTCCTATCAAGGGAAAGGTTTCTTCTACATTATGTGAATTGTGACTGATAAAATTAGAAGGTATTTTACATCTGTGTTTTATTGTTAATCTTTTCTTCATTCTTCTGAGAATGCTTCCATCCCTGCGTCTCAATTACATTTAAGCAATTCTTTAAACTTAACCAGTTGATAGAAGCATATTTATTTAGGTTTATAAAATTAATGTGATTTTGGTTCCATACCTATTGTTTTCGTTGAATTGAATTTCCTACCCACAAACCTGTAGGAAACTCCACCATGCGAGAATAGCCACATAAACTGTTCTACCATAAGTGAAGATACCACACAAGCACTGGTAACAAATCCGAGATCTAGGGGCTAGAGCTAGGGGGCTTTTCTTTACAAATCAATCAATCAATCAATTTATGTTTATATACTGCCTTTCCCAAAACGCTTCAGAGTCAAAGAAGTAAAAGGGCCTATGAAAACAAGACCAAAAACAAGAATACAAGTAAAATAAAAACACAAAACAAAAACATAAAATATAAAATATAATCACATTCCAAAGGCCTGACAGAACAGATAGGCCTTCAGCCATAACTTAAACATTGGCAGAGAATCAGAATAGGAACTTGTTCCTATAGGAACAAATGTTATGGTATAACTACTGTGGGGCATGTAACCACATGCAGCATCATTAAAATGTGGTTATTTACAGGAAATTAGCTCCATTACATTATTGAATATTTTGTTAAAACTTTAAAAGTTTAAATAATATTACTAAGGATGGTTATTTCTTGCTAGTTTCCAAAGCTTATATATATATATAATATAAAATATAAAATATAAAATATATGAACATTTTGTATAATAAGGTAATTATCTGTTCTTGAAAATACATTTATAAACTAGAGGTTTCCCCTCCCAAAAAAACTTTCCTTTTCAGAGTGGTAAGAACAACCTTTCCGCCTTTGAAAAGGAAAGCCTACTTTTATTCAGCAACTTCCAGTAAGTTATTTGGAAAAGAGAAAAAAGTATAGGATTCTCTAAATTGATTATGCTATTTATTGTTGAAAAAAAGAGCAGTGCACCTCTCTGTACCAAAAGCGCCATCTACTGGCTATAATAGTATATTTATATTTCAGGTTTGTTACATTTCCTTTTTATTTTATTTTTTTTCTTGTTATGTAAATAAAACATCATGCAGATTACTAAGGCAGTGCATGTGTGCTCCTTTGATTTACCACTAATTACTTTATTTGAGGGTTTCTTGAACATCTCAAAAGACTTGGATGAGCGAAGATTCTGGTTTGCAGTTTTTCTGTGGTTTTATTTCCAAGGCATATCTTGATGCAGACTGCCCAAAAACTGAGATTAATGGCATTCTGAATACCAATGTACCATGTGTGAAATAGCATACAATTCTTGCTTTAAAAAGATGTGGCTGCAATATATAATCTATATCTGAATGAAAAAATGTTCTGTATTGTTAAATATTAAAGGAAAGGCTATATATTTGTAATACAGTAGAACATTTTTTTTTTACTACCACAATTGCCAATTACAGAAAAACTAAAATGGCAGTATTTCAAATAAAAAATCTTTTGTACTGTATGAAAACAAACTGATCTGCTTGTCAGTGGTGTCTAGTGCCATACAGATGTGTTGGTGACAGTGCTGTCATTGCTGTAGCTGGGTGGAGTGGCCATGTTTGTATTTTGATTTCCCATTATTCTTACTCTCGCCTACATGAGACTATAACATCTGTGTGTGTGCAATGTGAATAGCTTTTTCTGTTTTCTATGTCAACTGATAGGTGTTAGATATGAATCATGAGAGCTGGGTCAGACATGGCTAGTGTGAAAAGTAAATCAGCATTAGTGTAACCTCCATTCAGGTCTTTCAGGTCTCCTACAGGAGGTGTGCGTTTCAGACTTTTTACAAGATGCTTCTCAGCACTCTATTAAAAATAGACATTGAACTAGGTCTGCAAATGTTGATATCCTTGTTGGCTGAATTAGTGTGTCTAGGGATTAAAAAGAAGTATTTTTCTTCCAAACTGGTGGTTTGGCCATATTCAATGGCCCTGACTTGCTTTTTTGGGGCCAAAGCTGTATATTCGATCACTGTGGGAAGATTGAGTCACTTGCTAGACTGTAAGTTTTGATATGTATTTTGTGGTTTTTTTTTGTTTTTTTTTTGTTAATGGATTTGCTTAACTACTGTAATCCCTCGAAATTTAAGATGCATATTTTAAACATTTTTTTCTTAAATTTGAGTACAGTATAGTGACGCCTGTATTAAAATAAGCAACAAAAGACGTGATTACCCGAGTACACAAACAGCAACGTGACTGGCTTCCGAGAAAAGACGAACAAAAACGTTACTGCTCGATCTCGAATCATCCATGACATACAGGCAGTTATTCTCAGTATTAGGCTCAGTTCTAACAAACAGTTACAGTTTGGATAGATCGGAAATGCCGATTAGACCCCCGTATTTTTTGACATGCCAAGGAATACCACGGAGAAAAACAGGTGTGAGTAATCCCAACTGGAAATGAGAAGCAGCACATAACTGTAATTCTTTGTGTGATAGCAGACAGACGCAAACTGCCTCCATATACATAATTGAGGTTGTATCTTTATAAATACGTATTTATTTGATGTTTTAGTTTTTCCTCAACTTGAGAGTGGGGAAATTTGGGCTGAATCCTTAAATTCGAAGGAATACAGTATTTCTTGTTTGTGATTTTTGACACCAGGTGCCAGCTTGCTTCTTCTGATAACACTGTGCAGTTTACGATATGTAATGTGCTGATATTTGGAAAGTCTTGATGTAAGAATGTTTAGTAAAGTATTGCTATAGTTTTGAAAATATTAGATACTCAGATTCAGCTACAGAAATTACAAGATTATGTTCCTTTTTGTCTGATTTCTTGCTATTTCCTTTCCAATAGTAAATTTAAAATAAGTGCATTTTCCAGACAACAGAGCAAAAGTGTGTCAACACTATAAATCAGTGTTGTCATTTATAATGTAGTGTTTCCTAAGGTACAGAGAAACATCTAGTATTTCCCTTTGTTGTGGTTAAGGGAACCAAGTGACGTATGGTTATTATTACATTAATGATGAAGGAAAGGAAGCGTTTGCCTGCCCTTGTTTTTATAAAGCATTGTGAATCCAGCGATCTGACTGGCATACTCACTTACAATATGCTACAAGACACAAATTAAGAGGGTAAATAACTGCAAGCAGCAGGGCATTGGGGTTATGTAAAGTTCTACTAAATGAGTTTGACAGCGTTTTGCAGGTGCATTTACAATTTCACTTTCCGCAGTACTGCTTGGAGTTGAGATTTATGATCCTGACATTGGAATCCATTAAAACATTTTTTGGACTCGTAGTCTAAAACCCCTGTAATCACTTTCATTATACCTTCCAGCTACCAGGGCGAGGAGCCTTCATATTGGAACATATGTTATTGTTTATTTGAATGTGCAAGAGCCTAAATGGCCAGTACACACATTTTTCAACTATTTTTATAGAGCTGGGCTGTTAACCCTATCCATTATATATTCTTTGTCTTTTTATGTATGTATGCACATTTATTTTGTAAAATACTACGAAATATGAAACAAATACAACTGATTTTAGCCACCTCTTAACTATCTGTAGGCACAGCACAATTTTGGTTATTTTTTAATTTTTTTTTAAATGTATGTTTATTTTGTTGTTAATTTCAAAAGCTGTGATTAAATTGCTAGCTATGTGTCAATCTTTATAAAAAGCAACAATATACTGTTGGGGCGTTTTTAACTTTTTACTGACACTTGTTTAGCGATTACCTTTGATAACGTGGGAAATATAACTTTATCACCTCCTTTTATTGCCCTTCTCTACATTGTTACTTTAAATGCAGACCATGTGATAAATGCAAGCACGTGTGTGCATTGAAGGGATGTGATGTTAATGACAGACAGCAGCTTTGTGCTCCACAGGAACATTGGCCCTATTATGTTTCTGTTCTTTCTTTTGCCAATTAAAATATAATACATAGACGTGTGGAATAAAAAAAAAAGGTGCTTCCTAATCTTGAAGTGTTTGGATTTAATACTGTCTCAGGCGCCCTCTTTTAGTGGTTTAGTCAATTTGAAGCAGATGATGCACTGTAAAATTATTAATTCTACTATTTTTGTACACAGAGAAAATTCCATCGGCCAAACACAAGTATGGGTTGTGCAGATTTTGTATTGGATGATGATGAGATGGATACAGCCAGCAAGTAAGTACAGTACTTTTTATATTAAAAAAAAAAAAAAAAAAAAAAAGTTTTAAGTGTTGATGTTGTTGTTGTTTAAAATATCTGATGTCCATTATGAAAGTAATGTTTTGCATCACCCTATAGAGTTGAATGAAACCTGCTGAATAATGTTACATTAACATATTTACCTCTTTGAAAAACTAACAACAATTGAAAAATGTGACATTTTGAAATCTAACATGAAGTACTACTATACTACTCTTATGGCTTCCGGTAGACTTTAGCGATATCATTTTGTAGTTTCTTTGATTACCTGATGTTAAATAAAAGATCTCACATATCGTCTTGTCAATTACAGACGATGTTTCTCTGTACTTGTTGATTATGCTTCGGATGTTACACCTTGAAAATCGAGTGATGCGAGCTATTTCACGCTATGTTTTTCCTTTATGCAAGTCAAGGTTGTTATAATAGTAGAAAACACTAGTGGAGGCTTTGAGTAAGTTGTTGATGCTCACAATGCATCAGAGTAGAACAGTGCAACATGTCTAAGACTTTTGCACAGCAGTGTATGTTTATATATATATATATATATATATATATATATATATATATATATATATATATATATATATATAGCATCAAAATAAACTTATCACTTATATTTGGATAAAATTCACTAGATGTGATTGAAAAATGAAAAACTCTGTTTTAGAGCAGGTGCAGTGACTTTTTATTGTGCTGATTAACAATTGACATCAGGAAGATGCTGCAAAATTATCTGTCAATCTTGGGCAGGTGTTGTGACTCTTGGTCTCCCAGTTTTTGGCCTGTCATTAACAGAGTGTGTCTGGTTATACCGTCTCGCCAGGTTTGAAATTGCTTGCTGTGAGCACCCAAGACGACGAGCCACAGTACGCTGCCCTAGTCCACTCCAACATGCCGATTGCACAAAGGCACTGCTCTCTTGACAGACGTGGCATATTGGGTTTTTTCTGTGATTTTCTTTATTGCTTTTATTCAAGCTTGCAATTCAATAGCTGAAATCACTCCATGTCCAGTGTCCAATCAACTGTCTCACTAATTAGGTGATTAAGTGCATATGCTTCAGTCATAGTCACTCAAGCGTGTCATGGTCAAGGATGAATGATCGAGCGATTTAAAAAGAAACCAAAAACAATGTCAATGTCCATCATTTTATATATCTTTTTTTCGAAAATAAATGTGTTATAACAGTGATAAGTTTCTTTTGATGCTCGGTATATATAGAAAGCTAGATATACCGTAAAACTTAAAATAGTTGCCAGGTCTTAAATAATCGCTTATCTCCAATACACGCCAGGTCTGCTGCCAAATAATGTAAATAAATGGCCTTGGGCAAAACAAACTTAATTTAACAGTCACCGTTCCAAGCAGGTTATCAATCACAGTCACATTTTACTACTACTACTACTACTACTACTACTACTACTACTACTACTACTAATAATAATAATAATAATAATAATAATAATAATAATAATAATAATAATAATAATAATAATGTTATTATGAACTTACGATTGTAAAGTGACCCCAGAGATTGTAAAGTGACCCCAGAGGTTGTGCCGCCATGATACATCAACAGTCGCTTGCACAGTTTGCATTCAACTTTTTTTTTTTTTTTTTGGTCGTCTGGGCATTTAACAAAAGAAATCCCAAACAGCAGGGGGGTTTCGAGACATTTCTTTCAATACAGCTTATGCTGTACAGCGCTTTGCTGTCGAGATGTTGAATGAAGAAATTTGTCTGGTTAACACAAGCTGGAGGGGGGAGGGACGGACGGTGCTCAGTTTTTTTCAAAATTAAAATTTAATGTTAACACATATTTTTTATGTTTCAAACATATTCTACCATAGCTCTTCTCTTACACTGTCTTGTATACTAGGTATTGAGTACATATTTCACTACAGCACTACAGCTGCTATAGGTACCCCCCAGTGCTTTGGCATACTACCTGCTCCATACACGGCAGCGGCACCATATAGAGTTGCCACGATTTGGTTGGATTTTAATACAACAACTTTTGTTTAAGTAATATGCATTATACAAATAAAAAGATCGAATTTTGCGTGTGAGAGACATTTAATGTGTGATTTACAGTATTCACACATTGTCAAACGATTTCTGTTAACAGTGCGTGAATGGCGTCTGACGAACCTTCGAAGGTTTAAAACAATCTTATATAATATTTTTTATTGTTATGATGCCTCAATCCTAAGATGCTTGGTGATTCTAAACTTCTGGCCAAACTGTATAGGAATTACAACACAAGTTTTTTTTTTTTTCCTCACACACTGTCTTCACAACCTCTTGCAGCTGAACCACAGCTCATGAATGTTATTTTGTGCTGGTGTTGGAAGTTTGTACACTAGGAACTGGGCTCCAACCACAAGAACTCCTTCCTCTTCATGGTACACCACAAGGCTATATGGCATAAAATGATTATTGGTCACAGTAATGCAGGCCAAGTTTAGTCCTGGCTCCTATTGAGCTGAGAGACTGCCCTTATCATGGGATTTAAGAATTACATCATGCACTTATTTGTGGTTCAGTTTTATGCAATTTAAAAAGAAACAAAAACATACTGTAAACAACTAACACATTTACCAAGTAGGATTTTTAAATTGGTGGAATTTAAGCTACTGTCTTGCATAACTTCACTGCACAATTGACAAACTGAGAAAAAAAATGTACTTAAAAATAGTGAAGGTAAGTGACTATGAATCTGCTTCTGTTCACATATTGGTATTTTATAATAAAATGCATTTTTAATACAGCTTTCAAATGAATTATAATTATATTAAAATAAATCATGAATCGCACTGTTCGACATCCTTGTTCAAATAGTACTTTTATAGGTGTGTTAGTTGAACAAATTACTGTCTCCATTTACTGTATCAAGACTGATCTCTAGTGGACAGAGATATACTTGGTGGTGTTTGTACTTTTAGGTTGTCCTCTGAGGATAGCGGTGAAGTTTCTGCATGTATTGAAGACAGTGATGATTCTTGCGAAATGGATTCAGATAAACAGTATACTGGCAAAATGGACCTGCTAGGAGAGATTTTAGACACCCTAAGCATAAACAGCTCGGACCAGAGCAAGCTCTCAGGAGCCAAGAGCTTAGATTTCTTGAGATCAATGGATGACATTGATTATAAGGCTGTGGTAAGTTGTTTCTTTTTTATTTATTTATGTTTCACTGTGGACTGACCACAGTCTTGACATCATATATAATAGTGTTAAAGTACAGATAACTAGAAGAGTGTTTGGCTAATATGGCAAATCACACCATTATGAACTTGCAAATAATTATTATATCTATTAATAGTTTTGGGGAAATTGTTATAGTAAATGTTGCTTACCACCTCCATTATGAAGACTTTTGATGATTTTCAAATAAATCCAAGAAGTCACATGCTTCATAGAAACATGCAAACATCCAAGAAAACAGTATGCGTGCTACAAGTGCTCAGGCACATAAAAACACAGTCAGCATCCCTGTGTATTATGCAGCTGAGAAAAGCATTTGGGTATTTATTTTTCATTTCAGTGAGCTATAATGCATTTATTGTTTGTCAAGTGCTGGAGTACTTGTGATATATACAGTATGTGATAATGTAGTGATGTAGTAAGTAAGTGTAAACCTTTAAGGCCATACGTAATGGTTGTTCCCATATAAATAGTCTGTCATATTAGTATGTTCTGTGTCCAGGCAAGAGACTTCCAGTACTTTCACAAAGACCACTAAGGCTACATTCACACTGGATCCATTTCAAACGGACTCGGTCTGGTTTGTTTCGTTTGAAACAATGTTTCAGTGTGCTTGTTGTTCACACTTATCTACAAACAAAGGGACCCAGTTTGTTTGGATGCAAACTAAAGTTTGTTTTTTTGGTCCTTTTCCATTTTTTTCAGGACCGAGTCTGTTTGTGTTCATAATGCAGCTTTCAAGTGCACTTGGGTCGTTTATATGATGTGTGAACCGGATGCTTACAATATCCTTCAAGGCATATTGAAAGATGGCAGCTATTGATGTATTGCTCCGGTTTTTAATATAACATGTTTTAGATTCTTACATATTGCTGTTGAAGAAAGCACTGGGGGAGCACTTTGCTAATTTAATACATGTATTTTACACATAGGAAACTAGCTATACAAGGTAACCTGACTCGGAAGTAAACATTTCGCACGTAGTTTGGTTCCCGGTATTTATTTTGTAACCCTCATAAGGTAACCTGGGGTCCATTCGGACCCTATGGTTCTTTAGTATCAGTTATTATGTGGATCTAGTGACTTGATTTTTGTTTCCTTTTAGGAAGTTGTCAGGCACCCATCCTGTTACACTATGCAAAGGATAATTCTAGTCCAGGTAGCCTAGTTGAATTTCCCCAATTATTTTAGGTTTGGGGTCCGTATGGACCCCAGGCGTAGTGTATCGGAGGCCCAACCTTCTAGCGTGAATATCTCAGGCACCTCTTCCTGGTGCAAGGCTTGTTTGAAAGTGCCTGTAACTCAAAAAGCTAGCAACACAGTCAATATACCAAATGAAAGAGGAGGGTTGAGGCTTTCCTATGATATCTCATGTGCCCATGACATATTCTTAGAATAAACTACAGCATCCAGAATACAGTGGTGCCTTCACTTGCTCGGAGACAGCTGTGCGCTTTAGGCGTCTTATCCATTTTGCATAGCATAAACAACACATTATAGCAAACGATGGCTAGAAGTAAAGGAAAAGCAAAATAAAGTGTTCATATACACATGTTCATTCATTCATTTACTCCAGTTGTTAGTTATATGTTGTTTTATTACTCCACTAGGTTTATTTTATTCAATTTTTAAAAACATTTTATTGCTCCAGTTGTAAGTTATATGTTGGTTTATTACTCCAGTTGTAAGTTATATGTTGTTTTATTACTCCAGTGGGTAATTATATGTTGTTTTATTGCTTGGGTCCGGTTGGACCCCAGGTTACCAAGAAAGGTACCAGGTTTTCTGACCTGTACTTATGAGGGTTAAGTACAAAACTGTATTGGTGTGCTCAGTAAGTTAATAGCAGAGGTTGTGTGTTAGCACCATTCAAAAATAAAATCGACACTCTTATGGATTATTTGTTTAATTATTCTGATTATGTGTATATCTCGTGTTTAAATGGTAGTAGCTGATCTATTTTTTTTTTAATCTGGTTTTTTGTACATTTAACATGTTTTGACAAGATGACAATGTAAAGAAAATGAGTTGTTACGATCTGCAATAAATTCACATATTGTTTAATTTGTAATAGGTCAATGTGTTGTTATACACTGTTGTTTTATTGGCTTTAGAGTGCCATCAGTGAATTGAAGAATAGCTGCCATCTTTCAATATGCCTTGGAGGGTATTGTAGGGCAGCAGTGTGGAGTAGTGGTTAGGGCTCTGGACTCTTGACCGGAGGGTCGTGGGTTCAATCCCAGGTGGGAGACACTGCTGCTGTACCGTTGAGCAAGGTACTTTACCTAGGTTGCTCCAGTAAAAACCCAACTGTATAAATGGGTAATTGTATGTCAAAATAATGTGATATCTTCTAACAATTGTAAGTCGCCCTGGATAAGGGCGTCTGCTAAGAAATAACTAATAATAATAATAATATGGTAAACATCCGCTTCACAGACACAAAACGAGTGTGCTTGAAAAATGCACTGACCCAGTGTGAATGCTTAGACTTAATGACATTTTAAAATATTAATTTAAACTAGCACCAAGTCTCAACCACCGAGTAGGATTAGTTTGTTATTGTAAGTTTGTGAGCTTAACATTTTTGTAATTATTATTATTATTATTATTATTATTATTATTATTATTATTATTATTATTATTATTATTATCTTCCAGAACAAGTCCAACACACCCAGTGAGATTAGCCTACCCCAGCTGTGCATGGGTGGCAGTGAACACACAGGATGGAATCTTGGGCAGGATGACAGTATGCTTCACGGGAAGCACCTTCCACCATCCCCAAGGAGACAGAACTGTGGGGGCCCTGGAGATGCATTGTATGTAGTCACAGAAGAACATAGTCCAATTCCTCATGGTCTTCATAAAAAAGACTTCTCTAAAATCACAGTGAACTCTGCACCCCCAGTAGGTTCTCAGAACGCTCCAGCTCAAGCAGACCGCTCCAGTGTTGTCCAAAGAGACAAACTACCCAAACAAACACTAAAATGCAGCCCAGAGAGTACCTTTCAAGAGCAAAACCCCAAAAAGAAAGGACATCAGCCATCCGTTCTAGTTCCATGGGAAAAGGAAGACATTGAGGAAGATCTGAAAACGGAAACAGAAGAGAAGGGCCTTCTGGAAGAGATTGAGTCCATATATTGTATAAGCTCTGCTTTTAATGCTGGTCTAAACATTTCAGATCCCGGGGAGAAAGCTTAGTTACAGCATACACAATGGAAATTTTACATTTGTTTCCTATCTCCAGAAACCTCACAGCACAGGCAACTTAGTTACCCTGTTTATTTTTCTTTCTCATTACATTTTTAATTTTTCCTTTTTTTTTTTTTCTTTCTCCCCTCTGGATGAAGCAGTTACATAGTTTTCAAACACATACTATGATGTTGGTTTACAGCTATGACTAAATGTTTTGCATCGCCCTGCTGAATAATGCTACTTTAACATATTGAATTACATACCGCTTTGTAGTTTTCCATATACATAACGAAAAACACTATTTTAATCACAAATTGAAAAATGTGACATTTCAAAATCTAACATAATACTGTATTATTATTATGGCTTCCGGTAGACTTTCACAATATAATTTTGTAGTTCCTTTGATTACACGATGTTAAATAAAAGATCAGAATTATGTTCATATAGTTTTATTTTTATTTGTATTATGTCTCAATCCTAAAATAGGGGATGCAAAACTTTCTGCCATAGCTGTAGATACGAAGGATTTTCTTAAGAATCTGTGATACAGCAGTTGGGACCTTGACTCGCTTAGAATTGGAAACCTGATACCAGTTAGAATGCAAATATCTACTGAAATTAAGCTTCTCAATGCAATCGAAAGGGATAAATGGTTTTCACCAATTCCTTAGTTAAATGATTAGTATGTTGCTCTGTGATAAAAGGGAAATCTGTTTTAACTTAAATACTGAATCATAAAGTATGTGGGAAAACTAGAAACATTTTGGTCCTGAAGACAGACATTTCAAAGTTGTTGTTTTTTGTGTTAAAACATTGGAATGTGTCATTTGGACTAAGACATTTTAGTTATAGTCTGTTTCATATGTTTGTTTTTTTCATTTTGCATTTCATTAAGATGAGAATAGTAAATTTCAGTTGCTTGTTAACTCAGACAAAGTTTTAAAAGTATGAATTTGCACTTTTGAACAAGGGTACTTAATAATTTTGGAGCAGTACAGGGATATCACTGTGTTTTGAAGGTTACTCTTTATTGAGGACCTCCTTTTTAATGGTTAAAAAATAACTGAATATTTACAGTAGTTTTATAAATTTTATAGGATACAATATAAGATTATGCCTTAAATAAAATCACGAGCCACCGAATAATATTACTGCAGTGTTATTAATATTCATTTTTTGTCCAGGCCTCTTCTATTGATATACAAAAAAAACCAAAAAAAAACAAAAACGTTATTGTTGCTAGACGTATTTAAATCCATCTTTGTATGCACATATCATAGGAAGGGTTCCATTTAAACTGGGAACTGATACAGTAACAAAGTATAGTATTTCACCACAGTGTTTCTCAGGTCTTCGTTATCAATACTGCAGTTTGTAAGATGGGCGAGGATGTACTTTAACATAAAGATATACTTGATTGTAGAAACAGCTGAAAAATCAATGTTTGAACAATGTCAACTGCATGAGAGCAATATATCTTATCCCGAGAAGTTTGCTTGTTGGCATCTCTTGTCTTTTTCGACTAGACACTTGTGTTTCCTGTGATAAAAATGGCCAGCCTTTTAATATGCCTTCCTAGGAGTTGTCCAGTATTAGAAATATACAAATGTGTCTTTGGGGAAGTAAGTGTGGCTGTTGTAAAGGTCTGTTGGGATATCTTGCTGCTGATGTGTTTTACTGCTAAATATATCTCTATAGTGAAGTATATCCAAGATGTCAAAAGAGCCAAATAAGAATTGTATCATTTGTTGTGGCAATACATGTCTAGCACCTTTTTAAATATAATATACTCTCCTATGGAGATAATGCGATCTAATCATAACTATACAAAGTTGCAGAAGATAAAGCGATATATACAGTAGTATATGCTGTTCAATTTGTGTGGAAGAATGTTGTGTTTCCCAGGATTGTTATACAATTATTAGTACACTTTTACTGTAATTTCCACTGCACCCCCCCCCCCCCCCCCCCTATCAAATTACTATATTGTTAGTGTAGCAGCATATTCTGTTATTACTGTAGTTTAAAGATTTTAATGTTTAAGTGAATGGTAATCCTATATTCAATATGTGATGAGTTGTGTGTATATGAAGTTATTTTTGCAGTTTATTTTGAATTTGACAAGTTAAGACCAAATCTAACATTCATCCTAGTATAAATGCATACATTTATTAGACTGCATATTATCAACCTTTAACCCGTGAAACACATTATAATAGTTTTAGATTTAGATCAAGAAGTCGGGTGACAGTGGATCACATTGGCATGTTTGTGGAAAGGTCTTAGGAATCCGTAATAAATGATGCTGCCTAGAATGTACCTAACTTAGCCAATATAGTTCAGGCTTACGAATTAAAATATTGTTTGCATGTACGGTGCACACAGACAAGCCAAGCCCTAATGAACTTTGTGGCAAACCCACTGCTGTTTGTATGACCTCAGCAATGCCAGTTATTTGAACACATTTGTTTTTTTTTTCTGGGGTTAACCAACTCCTCTGAATTGTAATCCCAATCAAAGAGAGGCCTCATGTACAGAATATTACTGGATGCACATGCTAGATGTACTGTATTAATCACTTCTGTCTTCTAGTGAGATAAAAAAAAATGATTGACAGCCCTGTAAATATGCAAAATGGCAAACAAGCCATACACACACACACACACACACACACACACACACACACATATATATATATATATATATATATATATATATATATATATATATATATATATATATATATATATATATTATATATATATATATATAATGTGCATAATATGTCTATTGTTTAGGAATCTTAAATGACAATTTTATATCATGAAAATACAAAAGTAAACTGTACTTGAAACTGAGTAAAAGTAACTTTAATTCAGCCTTTGTTTATTTGTTTGTTTGTTGTGGTACTGAATAAAACCAGTTTCCTTGTCATGTTTGCTACACTAATAAGTCTCTTATGATTGCAGCTCAGTGTATTTGCAGTTGTAACCTTGCTTTGTTTTGGGGGTTTTGATGTATTTGATCTAAGCAGTGACGGATTGAAATGTCACAAGTGTATATTTAATCAAGGGCCGAAAATCAAATCGTGCATGGCAGCTTATTTAGTTCTGTCTCTATACAATATGAAATGACTCCGGAAGGTTAATGTTTGAAAATGTCAGCTGTATTTATATCCTCTGTTTAGATCGAATGAATTGAGTAGACCCCAACAGTATGTGCTGAGATAAACTGTTTATTTTAGAAAGGAATATTGTTTTAAGTAACAATACTAACAAGAAAATAATTTCCAAGCAATGCACAATTCATTTGTATATTGTACACATTTTAAGGCAAGATTTGTGCCTTATGAAAAGGTTTTAATGACAATGATCAAATTACTGTCCTGCTGAAGTTTTTTTTTTTTTTTTTGCACATACACTGTACTGGTATTGATGCAATGGCATCCTAACCTAAGGTGGTATTCATATGCCCACAACAGTTCAATGTAATAACAACAATGTAATTCACATTAATGTGTAGCCTCTTCCCTGTTTTTAACAGGCGTAGGGGGGAAAAACACTTTACACTTGCGTTCTGTAATTGTCTTTTACATGCAGCAAATTTAGTGTACGCATTTCTCAAGTGTGCACCACAGCTGTTGCAGCATCTTAAATATATTATTATTTATTTCTTAGCAGACGCCCTTATCCAGGGAGACTTACAATTGTTATATCACATTATTTTTACATACAATTACCCATTTATACAGTTGGGTTTTTACTGGAGCAATTTAGGTAAAGTACCTTGCTCAAGGGTACAGCAGCAGTGTCCCCTACCAGGGATTGAACCCACAACCCTCCAGTCAAGAGTCCAGAGCCCTAACCACTACGCCACACTATACCTTTCTGTTTTTCTTTGTTTTCTAATATTAACAATCCCTCCAGTAAGTGAAATATGAATATCTTATCTGCATGCTAGATAACATCAGCAAGATGTATGTGTTTTTAAAGTGAAATGCCTCAACATAATACATTATATATTTATTATGTATCTTATTGATCTGTAATGTTAAAATGCAATAAAGGGAATTTGGAGATATATTGAGTTAATTGAAATATTACAACTGATGTTTTAATTCTGTAAATGTATTATCCCTTTTGCTAAGTAATTTTAATTCCGCCCAAAACATTTGATACACTAAATAAGACATTTTGCTGCATAGGAAATGCATGTTTTTGAAACACTGTATAAAGGAATGGTCTACTAGATGTGCTTCCTTTTGAATGATGTGTATAGACACGGCATAAAATTATACCAGCATATTAAGAACTTTTTTTTTTAAACATGTCACTTTACATTTAATTGAATTATGAAGTTGGGTCACTGAATCTGTTTGTGAATGCAATGTTTAATAAAATAGTCCCATAGTTATTAAATATTAAATGCATTGTGTTTTAATAACAAAAATAATATTTAAAAAAAAAAATTATAATTGAGGCATACACAATGGTAAATAACTGGAAATAGCTCAAAGGATCTGTCTAATGTTCATACAACACACATGCGCAATATACAGTAAATATACACACTTTTGATTCTGGTGCAGTTTGCATATAAAAGGCATGCTTGATTTATGATGCTTAGTTTGTTGGTTACATGTTATGGTTTCGTTTTCCCTATTGCTGTTTTTGATTGTAGTGGTTTTATTTGTACAGGTTTGAAAATGTCTCAAAGGTTCTACTGGTCGAGGAGTGTGCTGGCATGTTGTATTTGACTGCTTGTGCATTGTGTGGAATGTAACCTCTCATGGGGTACAGTACAGTGCGTTGTGTGTAGGATCCAGAGGGTCAGAGAACTGTGTTGCAGGTGAAACTGTACAGTTCAATGCTGCTCATGTCCCAGTGGCAATGCATAAGCCTGAACTTTTTTTTTCAATTTGTAATGACAGCAGAACAGAAACCTACAATTCATTGTTTTTATGTGCACTTCTGCTCTTTACCAACAGATGGCAGTACACTCATTCAGAAATAAGCATTTTGGCCTTGTCTGTCAATACAGTCCTTGCCACATTGTCATCCTTTAAGTTGGGTACATCCTTTAAAATGTTCTGTAAAGACAATAAAGAAAATCTTATTAGATTTATCTGTCGTAAATGTTCACAATGTCAACTTATTCTTTCTCATGTGCTGATCGCAAAAAACAAATAAAAATCTGTTGTAATAAATACATTTCTGTTCATTTTTAATTGCATTATTTACTGACCAACTGTGTGTGGAATTACTGCTTCACATTAAATCTGGTAGGTTACACCTCTTATTTTGCTTTATAGCCCCATTTGTACATTTGTTTCTACCAATCCGATCAAACTTAGAATATGTGAACCTGTTAGTATACCTATTCTTATCCTGTCTAATTTATAGATCTTTAGTTAAATGCATGTAATCTATTCTTGTTATGTCCTATTTGTAGGATGCAAATCTATTTAAAAATAAACTAATCATTAAGACCCAACAGGAATCGCAGATTAGTAACTACTGCTTGTGTAAATGAAAGTACTATTTTATAAAATTCCAATGTACTCATTCTTTTTTTATTTTCTGGCAGGTGGCCCATATTTTATTTTTGGTTTGATTCTTCCTGTTAGTGTAGCCACGACACCCCCTGCTGTCTATTTTATGGTATCCCAGTATTCGATATATCAACAATGCAGCACAACATGGAGCCACGACTGAAATGCAGCGCATAACAGACTCTGTTCTAGAGTAGAATATGGTGTGTGGTACCCACATATACAATACTTTTAGTGCTTTTTTTCCATAGGCTGCTATAGTAACATGTTCTTGTTATTATCTATATCTTTATATGTATACACATACATTCATACATACATAGTGTGTGGTCGGTCGGTTGGTCTAGTGTGGAGTAGTGGTTAGGGCTCTGGACTCCTCACTCGAGGGTCGTGGGTTCAATCCCAGGTGGGGGACACTGCTGCTGTACCCTTGAGCAAGGTACTTTACCTAGATTGCTCCAGTAAAAACCCAGCTGTATAAATGGGTAATTGTATGTAAAAATAATGTGATATCTGTATAATGTGAAATAATGGATAAGGGCGTCTGCTAAGAAATAAATAATAATAATAATAATAATAATAATAATAATAATAATAATAGCAGAGCCAGTGATTGTTTAGGTTTGAAGCAAGGTTAATTTAAAAATCAAATTCCAGCTATTTTCATTAAAAAAGAAACTAAGGCCTAGTTTACTTTTATGATACAGGAATGGTTTTGTTAAACAGTGAAATGTGTTACTAAGTAATGCCACACTTGAGTGATGGGTTTACCGTATATCTTAAAACATGTTCTCGATGGACCACATTTACTAAGCTCTGAAGCAAGGTTTCCATGATCTTTTAAAAGAAACTCGCAGAAAAAAACTTGTCTGTTATGTTAAAGTCCATTCTAATTAATTCAATTCAGTTTTGAAACCCTTTTCAATGACAATACTATTTTTAACCCTAACCCTCTTCAAAAACATTTCGTAAAAGGTCTGTGTATATGGCTTTAGGTAAGAAACTAGCAAAATAAAAGCTAAGGACACGACAAGCCAGTAAAGGCTTTAAAATCAGTTTCTTTCCTCTTATTGGTACAAGAAATATCTGTGGTTCCTCTTTTTCTTCTGTCGATGGTCTTGTGGTTGCTTGCTTGCAGGTTTTATATAAATGAAAAGATCTTCAAGTACTAATACTAAGAAGATAACTGATTTCAATTGAGTAAGCCCTGGGTCCACCTATTGTTATTAACGGAATGAAACTTAAGTGTGAAAGGTGAGAGTGAAGCAGAATTATTTCAATGCAAACTGAGAAAAATATCATACTGCGGTGGGATAGACTAAAGTTTTTTCTCTACCACAAAGTTTGCACTAAGATGACACATAATTCCATAAAAAAAACATGATTTCCTATTGAATTCATATTTATTAATATGAATTACACATCAAGTTCTAATACATTCTACATCTATTTTAAAGTGTAATCATAAAAACTAAAACTAAATCACAATGTTAATTTAAAGTTATTTACACGTACCCAAGTTGTTTCTAAGTAGTACTTTAACAAGAGTATGCATTGGAGCAAACCAGCCCTAAATCTGAAATAACTAAATTCATCAACATTCAGATGTGCAACAGACTGCTGGGCAAATAGAAAACATAAATTACAATGTAAAAGAAAAACAGACATGGCTAATTCCACATATCCCATGCTAGTCATGATGGAAATTAATTACACTTTCAAATGCTTTTGACTTTTAATGACAATTTACAAATGTTTTACAGTACAAATGGAGCCAAAGCTGTTCTTGTTTAAATAAGTCTTTCCATGGGTGGCGGCTGCACCATGTCCCACATCTCGACCCGGGATCCCTCCTTCTCCTGTCGGCTGGGGCTGTAGGTCCCCTGGGTGGCCCTCCTGTTCATGTGCACAGTGAAAGCGGTGGTGGCTAGGAAGAGGGCTATGAGTAGAGCCACCGAGACCAAGCATATGGAGAGAGTGAGCTCTGGGGTCAGCTAGAAAGTGTCACAATCAGTCAGTCAATGATTTTTCTTTTTTTTAACAATATAAAATGCATTGGAGCTGCAATGGTAAGATCATATTCTCTAGACTTGCTAAATAGACGATAGTAACACGGACCCAATTTTTATCCATGCATTCAATTCACCTGTATATTAAATGCCTTGTCTCTGGATGCTTATGTGCAGTGGAACCTCAGATAGATATTGTACTGGTGAAATGAGAAGTTTTGAAAAAAAGGAGTGGGAATGAGAAAACAATAAAGACATGTTGAAAGAAGAAAACATTTTCAGGAAATTAGTCATTTGGTAAGTTCAATAACTCAAATAATTTGATGAGTTCATATTGTTTATTGAATTAACTATGATGTACAAAAACTTTAAATTTCCACTTCCACCTGGATGTGAGAGGTTTGAGGCCAGGAAAGTATTTGTATATCGTAGTTAATCTAATAAACAATGTCAACTCTTCAAATCCATTTTCACTATTACCACAAAAACAATTTCTTTCAACAAAAAAATTAATTCAGATCACTGTCCCATGACCTGGTTTATAAAGTAACATGAACAATACCTGGTTTTACACATGCTTTGGGGAATGAACCCTCAAGTGCATGAATCAACTGCCCTTGTTCCACCATTACAAACAATGGTTTTGAATATAGATCAGCATGCCTATACAACTGTTCACATTGCGGTTGGTCATCATAACATCACCTGAAGTATTTTAGCTTACAGAATTACATTATATTTATGTTTATTTCTGCTAGTGCAAACTACAAATTCTGTATTTTTAGCTGTGTGCTTTATATCCAATAATGTGACTCATCATGATTCTCTCTCTATTATGGCTGGTAAAAGCTTATAGGGACTGCCAGTTCCTGGATCAACACTTCTAAAGGACTCACAGACCCCCACATGTTGTTCCACTGTCTCTGTGAATGTCAAATGAGTCGTTCAACAGGCGGGAGCTTGAAAGAGTTGTTTGGCAACACCACTCCAGTGGGATCCAGATGCCTAGTGCTCAGTGTCCTCTCCAAATGCTGTGTCTCTCGGATTTTTAAAACCAGAAAAAATAAAACAATTCCTAGTGTTACTACGCCTCCAATGACACATGGCACAAGAACAGTTGCTAACTTTGGCCCCTTTATTACAGGAGCAGTCTGTGGAAAATAATGTAAAGAGATATTAGACAGCTTGCCTGAAGGTAAATTATCTGTCGTGTACTTAACCATGTGGAACTCATACATTAATACTAAGAAAGTTTCTAATAATAAACTGGGATAAATAAAGTAGTAGGGTATTGTAGACAGACCTCACATTAATATTGTTAGCAGCATAACTTTACTTAGTGATGACTGTGTACAGCAAGAGATGAACAAAGCTTGATCTGAAAATGAAAAATGCATTCCACTTTGTACTGCATTATAATTCACTGTTTATATACGGTATTTAACAGTTAAAATTAAGGTGCAAAAAAGGGTTTCCTGTAACTGTGCTTTGAAAGTCTATCTGAAGATACCTGTGCCGATATCTACTATAAATTCTACAAAATCACAAGTACGTGGTTAGGGTTCAAATATGTGTTTGTGTAAAAGTGATTTACAAAAAATGCTGCAAGATAACATTTAGACTTAACCATTTTAAATTTGAAGCACTTACAGTTGTTGCATTTGGGGTTTCAGGAATATCAGTTTCGTTCAGGGCTGTAAAGAAACCAGTATATGTGAAATACCTCTGTAGTTTATATATCATTTACTCTAGATAAGAAAGATTTCATCAAGGGAACAAGCTTTTAAAAGAAATATTTAAGGATGATCGAATCTACCAAGTAGCAGACAGATACCTGCTAAACTTCCATGGCAAGTCCCAAGGAAGCCTGTATCTGCATTATTTTGTTTTGTCTGAGAATAACAAGCTGGTTCCAGTAGTCACAAAAAACTCTTGTAGGGTCAATACTGTCAGTCAGTTTTCAGTGGGCGAAGTCTTAAGTCACTCAATATAAATATCTCTTAATTAAATAAGGAAACTGTACTGAAAAGTAGGGTTTTGATCTTGAGGTTTTCGTTTAGATCAATTAGTCTGAGCATGTGAACGATCCAATATTATATGAACTTTTTGTATTTTTACTGACTTGGTAAAAACCTAAATATTCAGTAAATTACCAACTTTTACATTCGAGGTAAGTTCTAAAATAGCAAGTATACAGTCAAGAATACAGTCAAAGCATTCCTGGTGATTTAAGTGATGACTAGTGTTTATTAAATTTAGCTTGCTTTATTTATTTGTTTTGTTCACAATTCATGAAGTTCACTATTCACTCAAATTTCAACTAGTGCTAAATCAAAGTTATTCAGTTCAAAAGTTGAGTGCATGAATGACATTGAGCTTTGCGGTACTGCAAGGTCATACAGTGTTTCTCAGCACAGTAAGGTTCTAATCAGCCATTTGCCTTGAACTAACTAAATCAATCTCCAGCAAAGTCACAGAGAAGAAATAAAAACATTATAGCAAAGCCATATAGACCATTTACTGCTATAAGCCTATCCATCATATTGCATAGATGATGTTGGGCAAAGTCCATTGGTCTTGCTGGCATTAAACAATCTGCCCAAATGATGGATAACGGCAACTTATAAGAAAGCTAACGTGTGATTACCTTGTAACAATGAAGTGTTGATCCTCAAAAGAAATATGAAAAATGTTAGCCAATGCATCCTGAATCAAGTTTTTTCCTCCACTAAACAATAATATTCCAGTGACTCTTTCAAATCAATCCCCACACAGGAGTAAAGATATGTGTCCTTCAATAGCAATTCTTCTACAAGTCTACACTGTGAGTACGACGACAGAACACAAAGATTTGCTGTCAAATCTAGTTTTCCTTGGCAGTGATTGAGAACCTTTCCGGTGAATACATTGCTTTTTAAAAACATCGCTTTTGCTGAATTGCACTGTGGGAGGAGTGACTGTCCCATTTTGCTCAATAAGCATTGTTTTCATGTTTTAAGACTGATGAATACAGACATCCTGTACGAATGCAAGGCTCTAGTTTCAGATTACAGCCACACCTGAGCACAGGGTTTACTATGATCTCAAAAATAGATTCCAGTTACTATATATATATATATGTATATATGTGTGTCATTTTGTAGGTATTTTTCATACCTCAATGTTTCTCCTTTGAGCAGTTAGCCATGACAGGATGTGTGTTTTTGTGGTTGGATAGTGACACACAAGGTTGTCTGCTTTACAGAACTGACATCAGGTAAAAAAAAAAAAAATGCAGTGTCAAAAAAGCACTTCACAGAATCCCAAATAAAGGATTGAAACAAAGGCTACATAACATCTGACAAAAAAAACAAAAATGTTGCATAACAACATCCCACACCTGTGCTGTTTGATAAAGGCTCCCTACACCACAGTCACACATGAACATAAACCCCATTGCATAACAACTTATACTAATGCACATTGACAAGAAATCTGACAGTTCTGCAAAGATGGCGATGCAATCCATGAACATCATTACTCTGAAGCCTCTTAAGTCTGTTTTTAAGATAAACAGTTTAATGCTTTGCCTTGGATTGCATCCACATTCTTGAGAAAAAGATTTTAGAAACTTCTGATTAATACTGTTAAATCGTTTGAATAGCATGTATTTTTCTGATTACATTTCCTTTTTTATTTTATTAATGTAGGGTAGGGTGGGTTAAGAGGCCTAAGTGGGGTAAAAGGCCTTTTTGTCCTGGTGCTAACAGGAAATGATGTAATCAGCAATAATCAGTTTGAGGGGATTGCCACTCTCTAGACACACCTGCTACCAGTTTTTGCAGCTCAACAGACAACCACATGTGAGAATTTCTCAAAGTTTTTACTTTTATGACTAATTCTTATAATATTTTTTTTCAATTCGGTTGCATGGTGTGAACACTGTGAGGCCTGCAGGTTCAAGGGTGTATATTAAAATTATGAATTGAACTATTGGCTTCATGATAATGTTGTGTTTGTGTTGGTGCTAATTATGCACAGCCTTAAAACAATGAAAACAAAATGTCTGTCTTTTGGGTAAGAGGTGTCGTCCCCCCCTGTTTAGGGTAAGAATCCTGTGCGAGGCCTCTTACGCCATGATGAAGTAAATTGCAAGCTAGGAGGGATTTTTTAAGGAAATATGACACTGTGTATCATATTACTAAAATAAGTTTATTTAGCAATCCCATAATTCAACAGTGACTCTCTAGATAGGCCCTAATGTAAGTTTGTCAAGGACAGCTATAGCACAGTCATAGCTTGTGTTGTAGTTTGACTGAAAAAGTGTGTACAATGAAGAATGACAAAGTTAGAGTTACAGAATTGTAATAAATGAGCTTGTTCAATACTAAGTAGCCTAGATTATTGTTATTATTAGCTACAATCATTTCCATGTCTGATCTTGGTATTTTACTCTCCAAGATTAAAATCTTTATATCGGTATCTTTTAACTTTCTTTCAAAAAAGTAGCTCCCACATCATCTCGGTTGGACGATGAAAGACTATTAATTCATAGTCACAGTAGTGTCACAATGGCAGCACTCAGAAGCTATACTGTTATTGATTTTATTTGTATTTTTCCTCCAAATTCAGCACTATGTCTCGAAAGAACATAAGAAAAACCATCAGAGGATTATCGTCTACGCAGGAATATTTAAAAAGAGCCCTTCTTGTTGGTGTTATTTGAATTAAAATGCTGTTAATAAAAGAGCATTAAAAATTGTTAAAACATTTGAATGAAATGTGTTTTTGAGTGAACATATATTGGAGTGGCATGTGGGGGTAAAAGGCCCCTTTCTCAGAAATGTTTTTTTTTTGTGCATTTGATATCACTAGAGACTCCTGTTTATACTTAGCTGTGGAGGTTGCATATAAGTTTATTTAGAACATAAAAAGGGTAGAAAAGTACATTCGTTTATATGACAAATATGGAATTTTCCTTAAGGGGGGCCCCCTTACCCCAACCTGCCCTACTATATTTACTGGTAGCTACATTTTTTTTTTTACTATACTATACTGCTTTCAAATTTCCTGTTATACCTGTCCCGTTTCTTTGTTTAAATTATACCAACACAACTTTTTAACTGAGAATAATTACCGTTATCTCCTAATGATACATTTTTATTGCAAAGTGTATATTTCAGAAGCAACAATAGCTAAAGACATGTTAAATAATATATATATATATATATATATATATATATATATATATTTAATCACCTATGTAAAACAAAAGCTGAATTAATTGATATGCTATGGAATGTCCATAAATCATTACTATTTTACAATATTAACATTATATAAGCTCACATCACACTAACCATATTAAACTATGCTGTACTAAAATCAGTGTACCAGTGAATTGCCTGCTCAGCAACAAGTCAAGTGAACCACAAGTTGTTTTGAAGGAAGTGTGAATCATTTCTCAAGACTAGAAAAGTTATAAGTCCTAACTATCAAGAGGTCCTTAACTACAACTATGGCCAAATGTTTTGCATCCCCCAGATTCCCCCTATTGAATTAACTAATTTTGCTTCATAAAGTCGAATGAAACCTGCTGACATATAGAATTACATAACGCTTATAATTAACGAAAAACTGATAATGGAAAAATGTGACATTTCGAAATCTAAAATGTAATATTGTATTAATATTATGGCTTCCCTTAGACTTTTGAAATATGATTTTGTAGTTTCTTCGATTACATGATGTTAAATAAAAGATCTAAATTATGTTCTTACAGTTTTTTAAAAAAAAATTATGTCTTAATCCTAAAATTCTAGATGATGCAAAACTTTTGGCCACAGCTGCATACACAGCATTTTGATAGACTTCATTTTAATAACTGTGCCTGTTCTGTATAATTTAGTTTAAATTTTCTGCATGTCTGTGGTCAGATTAACCCTGATCTATAGCAGTGTATCACTCCCTCAATTCACAAGCTTCTCCAATCAAAGAAATGGAAAATACAAAATAAAAAACTAAAACAAAACATGAATGATGCTAAACATCCAAAAACACAAGGCAGTGCCATCATGTTTATATAGGCAAATAACTATTACTATCAACTGTGGTTGTACGTTTGCATAACTAACCAAAATTGTTGGGATAAAAGAATAAAAAGGCTTATAGCTACATGACAAAATACTAGTAGTTCCTGTTTAACATTGTAACATTACTTAGCCTATAGAACACAAAGAGCTGACCCAGTGTTAAACTAAATGAAACGGGACGTGTTTCACAAACAAAAAACAAAAAAACAAAAAGCATTGCGTGGATATTGCCTATGGGCTGCTAATTTAATATGTACTGTTAAATGCTTACCATGCGATTTCAAATGATGACAATAATAAAGCAACAATTGTACTTTCTCCTGCTGTGGCAGACTGATAATGATACTTTACAGTGTGAGAATGTGCCATTCTTCAAAGGCAGTCTAATTTATTCTTCATCAGTCAATTTCAACCTGTTTTTGTTTGCAACAGCTACACTCATCTGCATCTTCAATTGACTAAACAGTACATGTAAAAGGGATCTACATAACATTTATGGTCCAGATTTTTAATAAAGAAATTAAAAAGATTTTTTTTTTCAATAGTAAGAAAATGTGATAAATGTTAACACCTCTAAATAAAAAGCAAAAAAGCATGTATCTATAAATAAATTGATTTAAAATAAGGAATAATATATTTTGAAATTTTTTACGCTTCTATCTGTCTGCAAAATATGAAAAGTATGCAGGAGAGTGTTGGGGTTAATGGTATTGTGGCTACCTAAGCTGTGTAACAATAAGCCTATTGTATTTAAAGTAAATCACAAAGCATACATATTTCAGTATTTCAGTCACTAGTTGAAAACTGAAAACCTTGGTATTATCCTGTTAGTTACAGCTTCAATTCATTAATCCTGGCGTTGTGTACAGTATGCAGGTTTACAGAATGTGTAACATGTAAATACAGTAGTAACATAATTTGGTTGTTTTTTTGTTCTTAACCATACCTGTCTGGCTCCTCAATTCAAGAAAAGTCATACAAGTTTTATAAGTGCTTATATGACAAATTCAGCATGGTTTGTGCCTGTAACAGAGCTTTATGTGTGAATATTGACTATAACTAACATCCCTTGGAAATGGGTGTTTACCCTTCCTCAAGCAATCTATCCTGGAGAGAAAATACTAAATAAACCGAGTACAATAGAAGACATGCTTAGAATGTTTGTGCCAGGGCTGTTATAGGACTGAGTGTATTTTATTTTGACTAATATCTTTTAAAAGACATGCCAAACAGAAAAAAAAGAGTAATGTATGATCAGAAATCAAAAAACAGGGACAAAGACACAGGAAAAATATTTATTCAACAACATAAAAGACACAGTTGGACAAAGACAAAGATTGATATGGAAAGAAAAGAGCATTCCCACTCAGGATCTGCTCGGTATTCCTATACGATGGATGCATATGTGACAGATGAAGGAATAGCTTAACAGAAATAAAGATGAACCTATATGATAGGAGTCATTTCTTAATGATTTATATTGAATTCCTACAAAGTAAACTCCAATTCATGACTCATTTCACACTTATTCAAAATAACCCTATATCCTACTGATTTTGTGTTGCTTTTCATGAAAAGTTACCTATTTTAAAGTGACACCTACAGTAAATTAAGTATCTAACAACAAAAAGTTATTTGGTTTCAGCATGAATGTTTTGAAAATTGAAAAAGATTATCAGTAAAGTAGTTGGCTGTATATCAAAAACACCACCATGTTTGCACCATACAGTACCTCTGTACCAGTACAGGGTAGATATCATGACAAGTCATACAAAATTGTAAATAATACCAGTTCTTATATACAAAATACTGATTAGTTGCTGTATAAAAATAAAACAGGGTTTTGACAATTAAACTGCAAATGTATTCACATCTCTCCCAATGAGTTTGAGGCAGTTGTGTAGGGTGCTTCTTATTTGGATATACAAAAATCAGATTTAAGTCATAGAGTAAACTTTCATCTCCCTCAATGCAAACTACAATGTCAAAAATTCAAAAGGCAAATATAACAAACACAGCTTAACCCAGATACTGTATTGTTTAAGAAATATGCTGTTACCAGTTTCTGAAAGGGGGATTTGTTTTAGCAAAATTAAAATTCCAGAAATTCATACTTCAATTAGCATGCACTTGTTTAAAACCAAATATATTATATTATCCAGTGGTGCCATTCATTTAGTCTAGTGTGATCTTACCAGAGCAGCTCCGTCATTATTTAATGCAATCATTTATTACACTTCATGTTAATATACTGTATATGCTCTTATTGTGATAGCCTTAAATACAAAATAAATATTATATTTCCAACAAAAACTTAATACCAATGCTCTCAAGTAAAAAAAATAATCTGCACATTTGAATTTATAATTTCATTCTGGATGTTTCAATACTTTATATTAAATCACAATCCTGAATGAAACCAACTCTGAATTAAATTATGAAAAAACAAAATCAGAAAAAGTTGACCATGATAGATTCATAATTTTTCTTATTCTATGCCTCTATTGTGCTTTAGTACGATTTACTATACTTATCTGTAATTTACCAAGCGTTTACTACACTGTGCTATACTTTAACCACAGTATACCACAGTAAGCATTTATACTGTAAGTGCACACCTGTAAGGACAGCGACTGATATTAATACTTTATAATACTTTTCATATGGAAGAAATCATCATCATTAACACCTGATATTCAACCCACCTGTTTTTAATGACCTATTATTTATTCTTTATACTCATAGTGGATGTTTTATAGAGGCATAAAGATATGTTTTATTCTTTAGCTCTTACTTTACATTTTGACGCTAAAGATCTTTTGCCAAATATGTGAGGAGCAAATACTGATGGTGGCTAGTGGCATCAATAGACGTTGTGTATTGTATTGGCTGTGCCTACAGCATCAGCCTACTCCATTCAGCAGGATGCTATTTTCTGAAAAGCAGACAGTTGTCAATCTTCCCCCCACTCCACTTCTGGATCGTCTTCCAGTCGCAGAGTGAGGTAAGACAGAAGCTGGAAGAGATTCTGCCAGACCAACAGAGACACATAGAAAGAGATGTCGCTTACATCGAGCTCACAATGGTCCCCAGCGAAGTTCATGTCGCAGAGGCACTGGTACTTGTTGAACATGTTCCGGCAAAGGCCTCCATTTAAACAGGGGTTAGACTTACACTCGTCAATGTCCATTTCACACCTAAAAGACAAGTAATGCAAATGCAGTTGCACCCAGAATACTTTTATAAATGTTACCTGTCCCGCTATTCCATTGACTATGTAGGCCTCAAATGTGCAGTTTGGACAGAAACATGATATTACAAATGTGTATTTTCATTTTAAAACATGACATCTAGTACTAAACTATATTTAATAAAGTTTGCAGTTTGCTTGCCTTCCATTCCAGGAAAACTATTACGCTTGCACTCAGTCAGGGTTATTTAACCTCAACAGCGTCTTCAAGGTCACGCATTTTACTGGCTGCACAGAATGTCAGTCACTAGGAGAAGCAGGTGGTTGGTTATTAACAGGAAGGGCGGTCCTGGAGGTGTGGGGACAATCTCACTCTCCAGGTGCAATTGCAAGACAATCAGAAAGCAAGGCCTGTAAACAGATTTCCACAAGCATGATGCTTCAAGTCAATGAAAAGCAGCATAACTATGGAAATGGAAAGGAGTTTAGAGAGGAGCATTCAACAGGTTTGCTACTCTGTCTCCCCTGTGATTTCAGAGAACACCATTAGCCAACTACTCAGGTGCTGTGTTGGATTCTGTTAGGTTGCCTTACAGTTGACATATACAAAATGATTATGAATCATTACTTTTATGTTTTTTTTTCCAATTTAAAAATATTTTGCATTATTATAGTGACATTACTCTAATACAATCAGAAAAAGAACATTGTTCTTACCGGTCTCCAGTAAAGCCTGGCAAGCAAGTGCACATTCTCCGTCCTCTGGTTCTTGTGCAGTTCCCTCCATTGAAACATGTATAGTTTCTTTTGCCATTTCCACAGATTGACACAGGTAGCTTAGGGTATCTGAGCAACGCAATTCAAAGTTCAGTTATCAACTGATCAACCCAACGATAAAGGCATTTTGCTTATTTATCTGCATTATATCGAATGGAAGGGATAACTGTATCAACAGTGAGCCAAGCCCTGTGATGTACCAGTTCATTCCAGGGATTAATAAATGCCTTAGGAATTAATTTTTTAAAGGAATAGTAAAAATGTAAAGTAAAATCTCCAAGTAGAAGATTTAAATCAAATTTATCAGTTGAGGAGTAATACTTTTTTTCAGCAGGGTTTTCGAAGGAAAGAGGTTATGTTAAGATGTAAACAATAATATTGTAATTGCAAGACCAGAAATGATAATGCTTTAGTGCTTTACATCCTGAACCAGCAGGCTATAAAATACAAAAAAACTAAACAAACAAACAATGCAGATCTTTACAGCTAGTGGAGATCTTCGAATATACACATTTTAAATAGCAGTGTTGAATAATTCCTGACTCTCAATTAATATTATGGAGGAAAAAGAAAGGCTGGAATATGGAACATATATTCTTACCACTGTTACAGGAGATGCTTCAGGCAAGGGATACATACTATGAGGAACAGTTATATAGAAAGACATGAACCACCAACTGTGATTTGACTTACAGGATACCCTCCTGGAAATATCAACAGTGACCAGTACTGGCAACTTCTCAGCCGACTGACTTTGTTTTTTTGTTTTTTTTGCTGAGGGAGTTGTTTGAGGAGCGTCATCATTAACATCATTTTAACGTCATTTTAGATTAGGAACGGATGAATTTAATTTCAGAGTGTAATGTGTAAAATGTACAGTAGTTCTGTAGGGAGTATTCTAAGTATTAAGTTCTAAGTATTAGCATACTCAGCAATGTTCAGTCTCACTGATTCAGAGGCTTTTTTTCATGAGCTGGCTATGCTGGTACTGTATATGATCAGGGTTCAAGTCACTTTCACAACTGAGTGTTGTCCACAGTGAAACAACCCATAAAGAAACTGGTAAATGTGGACCATTGCTGCTGACATTTCTAGAAGGTTGAGGGGTGGTTTGGCAGGGTTGGGGTAAAGACACAGGGGTGCATATATCAAGAACACATTTAGTGAATGAAACATGTATACATTGAGAACACAGAAAGGAAAAAAAAAATTTGTGGAATGTGAACCATGCTATTAAAATCATTCCATAAGGTTGTCTTGAAATATGTCAGAAAATACACTGTGTCAAACTGTTAAAGGCTATTCCTAGTATGGCAATTAAAGGATAAACCATACCAGGGATTGCCTTTAATTGTTTGGCTAAGTATATTTCTGGGTGTAGTTTGTGGCCTAATTGATGGGCTATTGCGAACGAGACATTATACAGCTCAAGCTGTAACTTACCGCAGCCTGGGATAGTGCCAGAGAAAGCTGTCAGGTCTGAGTCCCTGGCTGAGTTCATAAAAAAAAATATATATATAACAATAATAATATTTATAATGGTAACATCATGAACAAAATGCATATACTATTTATATCATGTTTTTTTTCATATCATTACAACTTTCTAAAAATGATTTATAAGATTGTCATCACATTATGTGTGATGAGGCAACACATGCAGGTGTAGGTGTAGATAAAACTGGTAGCATCTTAAAATGTAATGGAGATTATTCATCTTGAACGCATTGATACTGTGTTGGGAAGCTGTTTGTAGCTGCGCAGTAGAATTGAACATACATTATTTTACGCAATTATGCAGTTAAAAAACATTAATATCATTACAATATTCAGCTCTTATTAGAAATCCCACTAGAAGTAAGGGATAATTAATATAGAATTATTTTTGGATGCAGTAGGTTTCCCAGCTATATATTTCAAGTATTGGGTGTCGTTATATGTTGCAAAACACCAATCACACATTATAATTAACTGGTTTGACATGGAAAGCTTAGTCAATGTTTAATAATACAAAGCTTCCGTGCTTCTGCTTTGACTTACTAGCGCCTCTAACCTTTTGATAAGCATGTTTTTTTTTTCTTACACAAAACCAATCAAGTTATACTTGCCTTACAGAGCATAGAGATTCTACAGTATTTTAATTATTGTCCCATACAGAATGAAAATATATTTAATTTTTTTTTATGAATGTGTTAAATATATGAATAATATATTTATAACCTTAACATATATTTCCAACATATAAAATAAATATGGCTCACAGATTAAATTATATTTAAAATATATTCCAACTGCACCAGATATTTTTAATGTATTTTTTTTTTATACATTACTAATTCATTTGATTTAACTAACTAAAAATATATTTTACAATATATTGTTATCAATATATATTTGCAACAAACTTACCATACATTTAAAATATATTAGGGTTTTGCCTTACATTTGTCATACATTTTAAAAACATTATTTATGGATACTGTTTAAATATATTAAAAAATATATTTAGCAACACATTGGTGTAAATATTTTGCTACTGAATAAAAATACATTAAGAATATATTCATAAGTTTCCCTGAAACGTATAATGATGCTAATATGTGATGTTGACTTTAGACCGTGATTAAACATTAACTATATATATATACACACCATATGGTACATAAATTGTATATGTAATTGTTTTGAAACATTTACACTTTTTAAATTTAATATTAATCAATATATTTATTATACAAAGCATTAGAACATAAGAAATGTTACAAACGAGAGGAGGCCATTCAGCCCATCTTGCTTGTTTTACATATGTATTTGTCATATATGGATATTGCCGGAGCAGACTTGTGTAAATTAGTTGTTTGCAAAGATTTTTGTGGAAACTGCAATTATTTGTTGATTATTGTAAATATTTGATTGCTGTTTTTGTGATAATTGTTCAAGTTATTGTTTTACATGTTTATGGTTCATTTGAGAGTATTTCTGTGATTTGTTATTAGGTGAAAATCACCCTGAGAGGTGTGTGCATGAATGTGTTTGTGTTAGTGAGCAGTGAGTCACCTCTGCTTAATAAAGTGCCCTGCTTGTCTACAATACTGTTTGTTTTTTTATTATATGCTATACATACTGTATATCAAATGTCATATTTCAAATGTATACATAATGCATTTTTCTCACATAAATTTTATATTTCTCAATATATTTACTTTAGATTTTAAAAGATTTATGATATATTTAACATATATACACATTTATATATTTTAAATACATAAAACATATATTTACCATATATCATATATTTTTCATATTTAGAAAATGGGCCAATTTTGGTGTATTAAAAAATGTATAAAATATCTTGATAATATATTTTTATTATATTCTGTTTAATTCAAGAATGATGTTGGGAAAATATAAGTATCATACATTTCTTATTATATACTAAAAATATATTTTTGTTTCACAAGGTCAAAAATAATTGTGGCTTAATAAACAGAACAAAAGATTGATTTGATATAATCCCTTCTTCTCAATTGGTTATTTCCTTGTAAAATGTGTGTCAGCGTAACACCATGACTGGTGAAAAATGGATTACTTACTCACAAAATGGTCCTGTGAAGTTAGGAGAACACAGGCAGGAATAGCTATTGATGCCATCGAGGCACGTGGCTCCGTTCACACAACGATGCTTTTCACATTCATCGATCTCCAGTTCACAGCTCTTCCCTGTGTAACCGGGATCACAGTCACACTCGTAAGACAATGTTTTATCTGCGCAGTTGCCATGGATACAAGGGTTGGACGCGCACTCGTCAATGTTTATGTCACACTTGAGGCCAGCCCAGCCGGCAGGGCATGTGCAGTTAAAAAGATTGAACAAATCTTCACAGCTGCCTCCCGTCAGGCAGGGGTTAGGAGTACAGACACTAGCTCCTGAGCAGCCAGTGATGGCAGGTTTGGTTGATGTTTTAATGAACTGCCCTTGCTGAGGCTTTGCAATGTGAATATCTGCATCGTCAAAGTATGGTAAAGAAACGCCACTGATTTCTACAGTGCTAAGACAGCCAACCAAGTTGCCTCCAACATCTGGACCAAGGCCACCCAGGAGAATCACAGTTCCTTCTTTGAGAAAGTTCAGGTTTCCAGTGGCTACACTGGTGGTGGCCGTTTCTTCTGCTCCATCTATCATCATGTGCCACCTTGAGAATAGCGATGTAGGATATATCATAGAAAGAGTCATTTTGTGCCATCTGCCATCACTGACTGGCAAAAGGCTCTTCATGCTTACTGTAATGAAACTCATCCCACTCTGCAATTCAAATAATATATGTGAGTTCTGGATAGCAACGGTAACAAATTCAGGCCCCTTTTCAGCATGGAGCAAGGTAGTTTCTTGTTTTCTGGTCCGAAAGCTGAAGGTAATGTTAGTGAGATCTCTGTCAATCTTACCATTACCCCTGTACATTATATTGCTGTCTTCAGTAAATGTTGCATTGGTGATGCCTGAATATAAAACAGAACTGTTAGCAAGTTCATAAAAAAACAACTGTTATATCAGATCATAATATAATATTAAACAGTATTATATGTTTTTAAAAATTTAGATTTTAAAATATAAATTTGGTCTATCTTCTTAGACCAAATTTCTTAAAATGGTACACACTCTTCTTAAAAGAGTGTGTACCATTTTTGGCGTGTGTGTGTGTGTATATATATATATATATATATATATATATATATATATATATATATATATATATATATATATATATATATATTGATATATTTAAATTGTGTACATGTTTTTTTCTGTGGTAAATTGTAACAGATTATTTTTTTATTTTATTTTTTTTAGCAGTATTGCATTTTCTATCTCCTTAACTGTCAATGGAATCCAGAACATTTAGGGTATTGCAACCAAAGAAGGCGCATCCAATATTATTCGATTCAGTGAAAAATATTGCTAGATAGAGCATTTTTGTAATCTCAGAAAATAGGACCATTTAAAAGAAAGGCGCCTAAAGCACGCATGTTATCAGCATTCCTTTTGTATAACACCTAACTGTGTAACAGATGGACAAGCATCTTGTCGTTAATCCAAAGAAGGATAATCTTGGTTCAGCCCAATGCAAAATCTAGGACACCCAAACACGTACATGTGGCTCATTTCATAACCTAAAACATTATATTAAGTTAGGTGACTACTTTTCACTCCACGGTTCTTTAAAACAGCAAACGTTGATAACCCCAAATTACAAGTAGAAGAGTATAATGTGTTCCTTAGGAATATTTTTGCATGGATTTATCAGCATTCAATCCACAACACAGAGCTCTATCTGCCTGAACAGTTCTTACATTCAAATCCTTTGTTTAGTGGCTGACACATAGCCGCTGAAGGGCAGGGGTTGAGCTCACACCATCGGACATCTTCACACATTCTCCCAGCAGTGCTGGGGGGGCAGGAGCAGGTGAAGTCATCCCAGATGGAGTAGCACACCCCACCATTCAGGCAGGGCTTTATCTGCAGAAGAAGGAAGGCAACCAGCATAAGCAAGCTGAAAACAATGAAGCCAATGCCTTAGTGTTGACACATACAGAATGTTCTTTACCAATCTAGAATGATTACAATGTGCATTAATTACGGTATTGAATATAAAAATAATGTAACCAACTGATTAAAAAATCATTAAATCCAACACAAAAATGCATGAAACAGCATGAATGATTTCTCATGATCATTTACCTTACATGTGTTGTCCCCAGTACAGCCACGTGTCACATTCACCAGGGTTCTTTTACTGTAAGAGTTGACAGGAGCACCAATAGGATAGAATTGCAATCGCTTAGTGTTGATTCGTAAGTCCTGAATACAGCCTTTGAAATATCCCCCGAATGCAGCCACTTCATATTCATCTGATAGGCCTCCAACATAAACAATATCTTCTGACTGCACTTTTATTGCATGAATAGAGATGTAACTCAGTTTCTGGGCTGACTGGAACAGCTCCATCTTGTCCTGCTCTATTTTCACACTTAGTAAATGAAAATGCCCGTCACTCATAAAACAATCCACAGATAGGGTGTGATACTGACTGATCTGAACTTTCACTCTGCCCTCTTCCAACCAGATTGTCAAATACTGGCAGGTGCTGTTTTTCAAAACCAACAGCAATCCGGCGAGTCTGCGTGTGCGGACGAACATGGAAATGGTGATGTTCTCACCTGGGTTGTCATCGATTTTGAACGCAGCATATCCCTCGGTGTTGTCATTTCCAAACCTAGCAACTACATATTCTGTTGACAACAACAAGAAACAAAAAACATTTACAAATGTTGTATACATTTATATAATGTCAGGCCTGGCCGTATCTTCTGGACCTCATCGTGTGTCCGGATCATGCTCCCACTTGCAACAACGCTTCTGGAGCATGATAGGGATTCACCATGACATCATAAAAAACAAATTATTTTCTGACATTGACCGCTTCTTAGTCCTAAATGTTTTGGAATCTATTGCTGCAATACAAACAACACAAAATACAAAGATCAAGTAATGTGGTTCTTCTAAACATGACAGGGTGCTTCATAAAGCAGGTACTGTAAGTACCACCCTGTAGGTGGAAATTATTACTTTTCAACAGTATCTTCTTCTAATGGAAACACGGCTTCTTTTAACGCTTATTCCTTCAACAGTAGTTTTTTTTTTTTTTTTAAGTACTCAAGTGTACAAGAAGTACACACGTATACACAAATAATGTTCCTTTTCATAGACTGCATGACCAGCATGGAAACTCCTGTTCACAATGTACTTTTAAGTTTGACCTGCATAGTGATTTGAATTAATGACCGAAATGTAGAGGTCAACACAGATACAATCACCAATCAGAAGGACAAGACATTTCTTAGATTCCTGATAAAATAGTGTTCTCTTGCAATTACTAGTTTTTATTTTCCCACATAAAAATTGGAGCAACGCCTGTCAAACAAGTGTGGCAGGTTGAGTAAATCTGCTTCGTGAGCACAGCCCACATGATGAATACTTCTCCTCAGCAGTTTCTTGAATCTCAAATGCCACATGCTTGACTGAAATGAGCCATAAACTGGAGGTACATCTAAAAATTACAAAGTGTAATGCTTAAATCAGGGGTGGAATTTATGAATATTTAAGGCGCTGCACCATCACAAAGCGCTTTACATATGTAGCCTGTGAACATGACAATAAATTAAAAGTATTACAATGAACGTAACAGCATGTTACTGCCTTAAAAAAGTATATGAGATACAATATGACTATGAATTAAAGTCTCAAAGTGCCAGCTTGGATAACGGCTTATGTTGTTGGTTTCAATTGGTTTCAATTTATGTTGTTGGTTTAATTCCGTGTAGTGGGTGCCAGTATTTATCTGTTCTTTGTTACCCAGTGGAGTTTCATAAGCTTTTTAAATATCATTGGGTTAATTCTGAATTATTTTGTAGAAGCCAAACTCATTAAGTAAGGGTATTGCCGTAGCAAGTTAGTTAAGGGCTAAAGCTATTTTTTATCGTGCTATAGTTGGTGTCAGGTCACATGTTTTCTCTAACAAACATCTATTTTTGTCAGTGTTTGTAATACATGTATCTGCAGGGAACAGTGGAAAACGATATCACTTAGATAAGGTAGAGATAAAATCTTGTTATCTTACCATCTGAGCAGTTTTGTCCTTCATACGGTCTATAGCATTCACATTGATAACTTTGCCATAGGTTGACACAACGCCCCCTGTTCTGACATGGGTTGGTAACACACCTGTCCCTCTTGCTACAACCCAAATTCACATTCAAGGCTGACTCAGAAGACCACTTCCCAGGGAGAATTAACTCAGAATTTATATGTATATCTTGCAGACAGCCGATCAAGTAAAGTTCGGTGTGGATGCCATTAATGCTCTCAGAACTGGACCCGTCAACTTTGAGACCACCAATGAAGGTATTCTGTAATGCAGATACAAGCTGACCATCAAGTGCTCCCACAGGCTCTTGTTTAGCACAGTCATTACTGCAGGACCTATCCAGGACTTTCATTTCAAATGTGTTTTTTCCCAGCGTTGTCTCCACAGTATGCCACTCTCCATCAGTCACGTTGTGGGGCAGCTCCAGGACAAAGCTCTGCTCTTTTGTAATCTGTAGTGTTAAATGTAAGAGGCCATGAAGAAGTTCTAATTTGATGAAAACGTCTTTATTCCCTCGGTGAAATATAATGGCATTAGGTAGTACAGTTCTAAAACTTAGAGTTACATTTGAAGAAATGTCCTCCTCCTTTAGAGATGTTTCAACATGAAGGTATCCCTTCACCTCAAATGAAAATGTTGTAGATGTCTGACACATTGACCCTGAGTAGCCGTTCAGACACATGCAGCTGAACTCATGCAGACCGTTCTTTAGGGAGGGGGTGCATGTGCCCCCATTTTGGCAATTATGGCTCTCACAGCCAATAAGGACGTCAGTGCAGTTTGGCCCACCATAAGCGATCCCCCCTCTGTGAGTCGGTGGACAGTGGCAGATGTAGCTTCCATTGATATTCTCACAGGTACCTGCATTGTAGCAGGGATTCGTATCACATTCATCAATGTCCTCTTGACAAAGAACACCTACAAAAAAGTGGATTTTAGTTATCTTTAGGCCACTTTTGGGCTCTCTCCATAAATACATTTAAAACAACATTGGTGAAGTTGGACATGGCAAGGCAGTTTAATACAATCCATGCTTTATTAGGAGTTTCTCTAGCATGCCTGACCTTCAATGCGTGTTTAATTGCATTAATTATAAACTTGACATGGCTCAAACTGCGATGATTGCCCCCTAAGCAGGGTTGTTACTGAGAAAAAAAACACGAATTAGAATAACACTTTTGAAAAGTTTATTTTTTCCCCACACATGTACAAGTTGATTTTGACGGTTTAAAGAATTCAATGGTATAGAGAATGCAGATTTCTGCCTGTTAATTTTCAAGGATGGTTAAAACCAACTGGCTGTTTAACAATATAAAGGGATTAAGGGATTAGTCTGTGCAGATCTTTCTGCTGCCTCTCAAGAAAATAAGTTACACGCAAAGGATTATATTAGTTTAATTTTAAACTAAACAATTCAAACAGTATCTGGATATACAGTTCATATTCATATATAATTAATGCAAACTAATCAACATGTTTTTATATTCACTATTACATTACCATAACATTACAATAGGCTATTTCTAAATTATATCATCCCACAGTTCATTCAAAATGCTTTTGTGTTGCTTATATTCTGTTTTGTGTTACATTTTAAAACAAGAGTATAATGACGGAATACAAATGTTTTATATATAAAAAAACACACTGATATCAAAAACAGACATGTTCAGAAACTCTAAGCTCTATTATTTTTCTACTTACTCTGAAAAAGAAAACTACCTATCAAATTAAACAGAATTAGATACAGATATTGCCATTGATTCTTCATATTTTCTATGTTGCTTCTTGATAAAATTTGAATGTTCAGATATTATGCTGGTCAATTCAATTCTTTGTTTGAATAAATGAATTACTTGCTGCATTTAGATACAAATCATAAAGAGTAAATGCATGCCCCTGTCAACATCATATATAATGTATATTTTTTAAAACCCAGCCTTACCTGCTAACATAGTGAAAATAACGAGGTTAACCCAAATCGCAGTTATCGCCATTGTTGTAATTGTAAATTAATAACACGCCAGGAACAGATAAAATTATTTCATTAAAGATCTAAAATAATCTGATTACCTGGAATGCATTCACTGCATGGTGTATGACAATCAAATTGTTTATAAATAGGCTTGTTTGACTTGAATGAAAAGGCATGTGTCTGGAGCACACAAAGCTCAATACTGAAATTAGGGAGAGAGAGAGAGAGAGAGAGAGAGAGAGAGAGAGAGAGAGAGAGAGAGAGAGAGAAGAGAGAGAGAGAGAGAGAGAGAGAGAGAGAGAGAGAGAGAGAGAGAGAGAGAGAGAGAGAGAGAGAGAGAGAGAGAGAGAGAGAGAGAGAGAGAGAGACCAGCAGCTCAGTTTTTTGTAACTGCAATCCCTCCACAGTTGTAAGGCTCCAACACCCTAGCCCAGGATCAGTATATTTATCTAAAAAAACATACCACTTTTTCAACCACTAGTTGTGCATCAATTCAGTGCAACAGGATATTGCTTCTCCACTCGGCTGACAAAACACAGTACTACAGCAAGGAATCATTAATGAAATGCCCAAGTCTGTATTTTCAGCAAATCTGCGATGAGTCAGGTACTTATATACTATTGCTGCAAAACAGTGAGTCATAAAGAGATATTGCTCCTCCTAACAACATAATGTTCAGTTCTAGTACAATTAATGGCACTAAAATGTTATAGCTGTGTGTTGTTTTTTGGGAAGAGGTAGACCAGTTTTTGCGTCAATTGTAAAGCAAAATGTTAAATTTACTTCACACTGACATATAAAAAACACAAACAAAGAAAATGAGTTTCAGAGAAGGCCAATTCCCAGGTGCTAGTAATGAAACCGAGCTCAGGGCTGGCTGTATTCCTCACACACAGAAATCATTAGCAATGTTTACTCTCCTACACCTGCTGAAAGTTTATTGTGACACTTTGAGAACCCTCTGAGAATGCCTGTCAAAGCGTGATTCAGTGACAACAGGAATGTGGCCTACACTCACTTTTCTTATTAATTACAAGAACCGTGAGTTGAATGAACGAAGAATGCAATTCACATAAAATAATGTGTACAGCTTTCAATATTTACCTGTAAAACCTTGTTGACATTTGCAGACATAGCCAGCAGCATATTGGTAATCAAATTCTGCCGGCAGTTCTGGGGCTGTTCCGTACCGTTCCTTCCAGGACAGCTCTATACACTCGCTTCCAGAGAGGCAAGGGTTACTGCTGCATTCACTTACATCCATCTCACAGTCATTGCCTGTGAAGCCTGGATGAGTACAAGTAATACATAAATAAATACAATTTACTTTTTTTCCTCATTGGTTTCGCTAAGTGTTGCCTGTTATACAGATGATTCTCTCCAGCAGGTGGCAAGAAATTCTGGCCTATAATGTCAAACATACTTAACAGACTGGCAAAGTGCGCAGGTGTAGAGGTGATGTGATTACGAAACAGAAGACAGACAACAAAGTTCACGATCCAAACATAGTGTAAGGGGTGTAATGTGCACTGATTAATTATTATATTTGTGGTTATGATTTCACTGATATTGTGTGCATTTAATTTCTAGTTGCGCTGGTGTTTTATTGATGTGTATATTACTTTAGTTGTGTTTGTTTTTGTAGCGATGTCTACCTCTTTAAGAAATACGGTCCTGATCTGTGTAGTTCAGGTGACTTGAGTTCACTGATTAATGGGGTTTTTGGGTAAGACAGGCTTTAGTTTGTACTTGCATTAGCGTTTATTACGCTGTCAAAACAGTTTGTGGTCTAATTTGTTTCTATGGAATAAACTTTTCTCCATTCTGTTAGTAAGTGGCATTTAGGGTTTGATCATTGGCCTTGTATATTGTTTTCCTTTGTTTAGTTGAACTCTTCATACGTATAAGAGGCTTGGGAAGGCTAAGCCTCCCCAAAATAAATTGCCCAAACCCTCACAAGAAATTGTTGTGACCAACACAAAAAATATTTGTGAGAGAAGATTGATTTTTTTTTTCCTGCAAGCGTGAAAAGCAGCATATTTACCCTTTTCCTACTGCACAACTGCCAGACTGCTTGGCAGCTAGGATATCAAAATCAATACTGTAGTACAGATGATATAGGATTCATTTGGCATGTCAATGTCATTCGAGGAGACAATGCTTGGCAGGTTTCACGTCCATTCTTCCCGCCGATCTGAGCCCCCTATACCACTGCAGGAGGCAACCGACAAAAAATCTGAATCCTTTTTGCTCATTCCCTTGCCTGGAAAATCCTCTTAACAATTTCTACATTTATTCGAATTGTTGTTATCTACACAAACAGCTTGATCCGAATCTGATTTTACAGAACTTGTGGCAAAATATTTTCGTAGCATACTGTCCGTTTTCATGCACCACCATTTGAGAATTTGATAACTGTGACGCTACAGTCAGAACCTACTTCCTTCGACTGTTTGAATAAATGCCACCTTTCAGAACACTGCGTTGCCAGATTACGAATGTTCCTGAAGTTTTTTCTATAGATATTTTCAGTGAAAGCAGGGTCTTTTGAACTTCTGAAAAGGTGTCTACAAGGAAAGCAGAAAACTGCATCTGCCTGCTTACAGTACTCTAAATATGAAAATGTATTTTAATATTCTAATGAAAATGAATGGTTTTGCTTACCAAAGACAGTTTTTGGATACACAGGTAAACACGGCTGTGACGATCCTGTTGCAGTATCACCAAGGTCCAAAAATACAGGATTTAGCTGCATTTCAATGTCATTCGAGAAGCCAATGCTTGGCTGGTTTAATGTCCCTTCCTGCTGATCTGAGACCCATATGGATATGGAGGGGGGGAGGGGAGTAAAATATATATGTAGCATCCCTGAGTGGTTGAGGTCTGTTTTTGTGCTACAAATTATTTACAGTAAAAGTTCTCAAAAAGACACAAGAGAATGAATCCGGTTTACAGCTTTTATTTGTGTCCGTCAGGCCGACTATTTTTCAAACTCAACACAATGAATTAAACTTAGTATTCACACTCACTAGTAACAGAATAATAAAAAATGCAAGTCTTAATTATATATTATTTATATATATGTATAATGTGTGTGTACCTTACTATACATTGTTGGGTTCAATAAATGCAGGGGGGAAAGTATGGAATAGCCTCGCCAAGTGGAAGACTCACATGCTGCTTATGCGTTTTGTTTTATAATTCCGGTCTGGCGACTGCAAAGAATTATCCCAGGCAATACACAGCAATGTGTATTGCACTGCTTCAAAACAACGTGTTAGTCCCAAAAGAATAAACACAGTAGAACACACACAAAGACAGACACACAATCACAAGTCCAGAGTGAGTGCTAAAGTGCAAGTGGTGAAACAAAATGTATTCGTGTACAGTTGTGAAGTGTTGTCTGGGTTTGATGCTGGCCTTAAGCGACAGCTCCGGATCATGTTAGCCGTCTAACAAGAACAAACAAGTATAATTAGACAACCAAGCAAAACACTCACAGTACGTTTTATAGGTTTTACTTTAGTGGTTCGCACTTAAAAAAGGAACAGATCACCTAGCAACGTCCCCTTTGGTTTGCGTGTGCAACCGTTTCTCCTCCAATCCGCGGTTGCCACTTCGCTTCCCTTCTGGAGCGATGACTTGGTGTACTGTACCTTCGCCCCTTTTCTAGATGGCTGACTTCCACCTTTCCCTTGTAATGAAATGTCAGACCATCCAGTCCAAGGCACTCTGTTCCCTTTACACAGTGCCCTCACAGGTCAGGAGGGAGATTTATAACCAAGATTCATTCTTTCTCTGTCACACAGACCAACCGATCTTTGGTCTTTCCTGTAGAAATTGTACATATTCTCCCATTCAAGACAAATGCAACTATCACTGGAGAAGCTTGTTTGGATGCTGTAGCAAGCTTCCTTTTTAAACTTAACTGATTAAATTAGTGTTCTAACAATGAAACATAATTACTGCAGCATAAAAAGCCAAAACAATTGTAACCTTTAATCACACACCCCTTCTCTCACACAGTATGACTGAATCTTAGTCTGACAAGTAAAAATGCCACACGTTCCTAGAATGTAAACATTGCTTTGCTGAATGAAGCAGGAGGTAGTGTGAGCTATTTCATGCTTATACACGTCTAATTAATCAGGAGCCCCTATAAACTAGAACTTAAACCAAAAAGCTTGACCTTTTAGTTTCTGTAGTTTTACCTCAGAAATCTTCACCTGCTGTATCAAGCTACAGGAAGTAAATTAAGGACATGTCAAGGACTGCTTACAACATTCAGTTTAGTTCATTTAGCAGCACTACAGCATTCAAACCAAGTAAACAAAGATTGTATCCATCAGCAGCTATGGTTTGTTTTTTTAAAGGAAATCTAGCTCTTCTCATCTCTCCCCCATTATTGTGCAGAAGTGAAATCACCCATTAGCTTAAGAAACTCCTGGACAAGGTTCAAATTCTGCAGAGTCTGGCTTCTTTAGTAGCGCTTAGCGTTGGCAACATACATTTGATGCCTCAGGCTCCAAATTTGTATGGCTGAATGCCAAAAGGGGCCTCAATCTGTTCCACATGGCTGCTGTGGCACGGAAACCTGCTGCAGAACTTTTCATTCTCTGAGGCAATGGGAAGTACTGGCACGATTTTCAACCACATGCTCTGAAATTGCAATTAGGTCAATTTGGAAATCAAGCCATGTCCTAGTTAGGACCAGGACACTGACACACATAACAGAAATGGAAACTTCACAGACAACGACACAAACATTCAGGCAAGAGGAAAAATGGCCCTTTACATATGCTGTGGTTCTCAGAAACCATTACAGACCATTATTTTTCTGTTTGACTGTTCCTACCTGGCCAACACTGGCATGTGTAGTTCTCACCACGTTCCTCACACGTAGCATTGTTAAGACAGGGTTGTGATAGGCAGGGTGGAATGAGAATTTCACAGTGAAGGCCCGTGAAACCTGTGCCAGAACAAATGCAGCTGTATCTGTAAAATAAATCAGCTATCAATAAGAATTAAAAATAAGAGGAAATCATTACAATGTAAAACAAATCCTAAAATGTCAAATGCAGTCAATGTCTCAAAGTTATATTGAGATATTTTTGTTTAAGATGCCTTTCAGTTGCACCCTACAGTAACATTGAAAAGTTGTCTATTAAAATAGTGTGTCCAGTCTGTTTGCATGCAATGCTCTAGTGATTAGTGTTTCATAAATGTACCCATTTATTCCATCAATACACTGCCCTCCATTTTGGCATGGTTGACTTCTGCACTTCTCAACATTGATTTCACAGAAATCCCCCAGGAAACCAGGCACACATGTGCAGATGAAGCCATTCAGATAGTCCTGACAGGTCGCTCCGTTAAAGCACTGCTCTGACTGACATTCATCGATTTCCAGCTCACAGTTCCTACCTGAAAAAACAAAGTAAAGAAGGAGAAGAATTTGTGAAAAATCTCTTTGCACTAACACATTGTGTTGTTGTACCACCAGATGGCATGCTAAGATACTGACAGGAATTATTCAGTGTTATATTTGTAGTAATTTATTTTATGTATTTGTAGTTTATATTTATTTTGTTCACACCCTGCTATCTACAAAGATGTTCTTCAGGTCAAATGTTGATAAAAGTGTGTGCTTTTAATGTATTGTTTCATTAACTTACTTTCACACTGTGTCCTGAATTTTTAAAACTGACAGTGATTTGTGGTGACCTCTATCTGACTCTCATACCAATTGCAAAAGGACTACTGTGCCTGTCGTATATACAAGTCACCAGTCATCCTTAAAAAAACGTTTTGTCAATTGTTTATTGCTATTAGTTTGTCACACAGCTGTGTTGAGCTATGTGCTGTGCAGTCCTTTATCACTTTGCAAATAACCGTGTCAAAGCACAAGGCCATGCTTTATTTCCTGATCTGAGGCTGTTTGTTAACTGTAACAACTTCCATTGCTTTACTGCACTTTTTTCAGATTGTCTTTACAGGTGATATATTTAAAGGTGAAGCCTTTTGTTACCCATTTGGTCAGCATTAGACCATATACTTACAATCAACTCTCCTCCTGTTACCCTATGCCCCAGGGATGTGTTAGAAGTTTGGATGTCTTTCTTTAAAGATCCTTAAACTTGGCACTCAAGCAAGATGCCCTACAGGCATAATATCCCGTCACTAATCAGTAATTATCTAAATAAGAAGCCTTTCTAAATCTTGCATTTTATTTCAGACTTTTTTTAAGGAAATGCATGTTTGCTAACAAGTGCTGCTTTTAAAACTGCACATGTAAGATCCACATAGGGAATAGAAATGCACAACGAGAACTATGTATGGAATGATTTCATAAGCTGTACCCCCTTTCATTCTTAACAGATCCCCCCCAAAGACATACTCATGCACTTACCTGTGTACCCTGGCATGCAGGCGCAGACATACTTCCCAATCTTATTTAAACACGTTGCTCCATTTTGGCAAGGCTGAGATACACATTCGTTCACCTCGATGTCACAGTGTTTGCCTTGAAAGCCGGGCACACAGTAACAGGAGTAGTCATTGATTCCATCCCTGCACAGAGCTCTGTTCTGACAGGGGCTGGAGGCACATTCGTTCACATCAGCCTCACAGTGGGTACCCATGTAACCTTCCGGGCAGACACATCTATAATCAGCAGCTTCGACTTGGAAAGCCCCAGCCTGGCAGCTAGCTCCGCCCTCACAAAGGCTGTTGGCACACTGATGGACATATGCCTCACAAAGTTCTCCAGAAAAGCCAGGCGGACAATGACAGATAAGGTCGCTAGGATGCTCAATTTTTATACAAGTGACATTCTTTTGGCAAGAGTTGGGACTGCAAAGTTCACTGGATTTTTCACAGAATTTGTTCACAAAGGCGATTGGAACTGAGGGACAGTGGCAAATATATTCTGGGGTAACATCCTCGCAAGTAGCGTTGTTTTGACAAGGGCCAGATAGGCATCCGGTAACGGTCTCCACGCAAAATACACCTGCAATTTGGGAAAAGGATACAAGCTTTATTCTCCTAGATAAATTATTATTTTTGTGTTTACTTGTTTTACCTCAGAATTTTTCTATTGAGTGTTTAAATTTACAGAAGACATTATTCTAAGTGCTTACAAATTCTGGGTGTAGCGAAATCTTATAGAAACAGAAAAACTACATCTAGAATCATGGTAGTATGACCTGAAAGGTAAGAAAAAATGGTCTACAGAACCTGGAGTTCTGGATTTTACCCATAAAGTAGCATGGACTCTGCTGTATATATGGCTATGAGGGAATCAAAACGAATACTGGTCTGGTGTCAAGAACTGGAAACGTCTAATAAATAATATTGACCTATGCAGTGGCATTCACAGTTGAAGGTTAACTGCTTCAGTTAAGCTAAAGAGTGTATCTGCCACCTTGTGGCTCAGTGTAGTACTGTGACTTTGCAGCTCTGTAAAAGCATAGGTAACAATAAAACATTAGTTCAATTCTGGTGTAAAGCAGGGTACGGTACATGTATGGTAATGTGTGTGACGTTACAATTCATTACCATTCAAACCTACCCTATATAAATGAATGCCAATAAACCAACAAAAGCAGTTGGAACTGAAATCTAATCTCTTATGGAAAACCAATGTATACTTTCCTGCATTCCGTTTATAGCAAAATATGTCTATTTAACCATTTCATATTTCAAATATTATACTATATTTATTATATATTTCATCATAATGAAAAGCAATACCATGACCCCATCTACTAAAAACCTAACACAGTGCAAGTACTGTAGTTGCTGATGACAGGAACAGACATTGAAAGAAGAAAAGCTGTATTCATTGTTTAATCATCATGTGTGTTTTAAAATTCCTGTGAGTAGATTCATTACTCCTGAATACATGATAGGGTAAAATAATATGGATAGGGATACTGATAATTAGTTATTTTCAAATTGCCAAATTTCAAATTTTCAATGTATCTAACGTTGCAATTATCAATTTCAAAGTGTCAAATCAGAGATGACTACATCATGTACTGTATTTCTGTTTGAAATGCTCCAGATTTTCCAATGCTGTAGTCTGAGTGCCGGCAAACGTCAGTGTCTCTCAAAGCATCACATTGTGTTGTCATAGCAACCACTTGCATGGCTCCTTTCATGAATTCATACCATTTCCATGGAGACCATCAATAGACAGAAATCAGTCATTAAAGCATTCTGTTCTCTGTGAAAGCCATTCCACATGTTACAGCTATTACATTTAATAAATGAAATCAGACAAGCCTGCATTTCCTTAATCAGGGTGCTGAAAACAAAGTGTCCATCCTAATGATTCATTAATAAATACCTTCTACATGTTCTAATAACACTGTGTTGCTCTAGTGTGTTATTATTATTGTCTAATATTGTTTAACATTATTTATGTCATGTTATACATCAGATGTCAAAGGCATTTAGTCAAAAAGCATGAAGAATATTTTGTTCTTTCACCTTTGAATGATCTGTTTAAAATATGTTTTATTATGACTGTGTGTTTGCTTTATGATTGGTTGAGGTGTTTTGTATGTGATACACAGTCAGCTGAGCATATAGATAAAACACAATAAATAAAATAGGGTGTGCGGAAAAACTGTATAATACTGTATATGTATATTCAGATGATGCTATTATGGTAAAAGGTACCAAGATGTTTGCATTAGATCACTGTTTGCATTTATAATTTTATGCTGGTTACAGCCTGCAGTATCATAACAAATTCATAATATCAAATACAAATACATAATGTCATAATATCATAACAAATTCAGTAGTAAGAACAGTTGTATCAGATTTATGTTTATCTGCACACATTGCAGGGGTAAATATATACTCCAGCAAGGTTAAAAATACATAATTATCACTGACTCTGAACATATTCTGGGTTCATATAGCCAGTGACTTGGTTAAAACTGCATTCAAATACATAAGTGAATTAACTGTGTAGTCCAGGTATGCTGCAATATATTGCCTTTCAGTATTTACAGTATAACAAACTTTGGCTGATATTTTGTCCATCTCAGCAGGCAACATGACAACATGATGGTGTGTATAATGGCAGGTCATTCTTATTATGTCTATCAAGTCAAGGGGTCAACCTTTTGCTGCTCTCTCAAACTTTTTTTTGGCATGCAATAACTCAAGAGCAAAGTTGATGGAATGTGATCTACTTCTGTGTTCTAGACACCTCTTCATGTTGTGGGAGATTGTCCCAGGAGAGAGGTCAGACTGGACAAAAGGGAAATGGGAGATTGATTTAAAAAACATCAATAGAATGGGGTACACATTCTATGGACTAGTTTACAGATCACCCAAACAGTTAATGTTTTTCTTTTATAATAATACCAGACTAATATTTTAAGTCATGTAATATGCTCATTTATCCAACATTTTTAACATCCTTTTCTAAAAAAAAATAATAAATACAGAATCAAATCAACTTAGAAGAACATAATAACTCTTAATACATAATAGCTCCTAAATATGTCTGTACGCTAAGACAGAGCCAGATGCTGTACCGTGTACCAGCACTTCTTCTTAAGCATATATGCCTCCTACATCATGGTAATAAGAACAAGGCGGTATTATTGGGGCAGTAAGTTATGGTAGAGTAAAAAACACAATTGGGGTTTCCAACTGCAGCTTATATTTTAATTTCGGCATTAAATCGTTTCCATGGCCAGTCCTCAGGGATCAATAACAGTCCACTGTTCAACCAGGATCACAATATTTATTAAATGTTGCACTGTATTCAGGTGCACATAAAGCAGGATTCATGGTCTCTCAGACTTTTTATGGGTTAGTTATTTGTGCACAATAGCCTGTGTTTGCAGGCTTTTTCAGCATGTGTATCTTGTAACATATAAATGTTATCAATGATGATATAGATTTTTTTTTTGTCTGAAATACATCTGATATCTGAAATAACTTGAAATGTATTTTTTACTGTAAAAAAATGAAACCCTGTAAATATCTCTCCAGTTTGAGCTAGTATGTAACTGAATTACAATATTTTACAGTTTGTTTCCCCCTGAAAAACTGTATTTTTTAATATTTACAAATGATTTAGGTATCTTAAATATCAGTGATATTCTGATCCATATTTGAATGTTTTATTTTATGTTAATATATCTAGATAAGTGGATTGGGATTTCCGTGCATTTTCAAGATTAAAGAAATTAATTTTTTAATGAATGCTTACAATTCTGCATACGTAAGAAAGTTTACAAACGCGAGGAGGCCATTCAGCCCATCTTGCTCATTTGGTTGTTAGTAGCTTATTGATCTCAGAATCTCATCAAGCAGCTTCTTGAAGGATCCCAGGGTGTCAGCTTCAACAACATTACTGGGGAGTTGGTTCCAGACCCTCGCAATTCTCTGTGTGAAAAAAGTCTCTCCTATTTTCTGAATGCCCCTTTATCTAATCTCCATTTGTGACCCCTGGTCTTTTTTTCTTTTTTCTGGTCAAAAAAATCCCTTGGGTCAACATTCTCATTACCTTTGACATACTGTAAACTTTGACATGGTGATGAATATTTTGAGGTGATGACAACATACTGCTTTTTTCTACTATGGATTTTGTTTGATTACTGTAGTTGTTTAATAAAATGAAGCTATTACATAAATGAATAAAACAAAACTCTAATATACTTAATTTAAGAAGATGATTATATTTGCAATTATATTATATTATAAAGGCGTACCAAAAGTTGCTAATTGTCAATTAATTCCTGAACACTACTAATCTACGGGCCAGTTCCAAAAAGAGTTGTCAATTGTATCTGAACCTGTGTTGGATGATGATCATTTTTAGCTTGGCTTTGCTGGGTATTAAATCACCAAATGCTATTTTTCAGTAGAGGAACTGCTGCTGTGGCTGTTCCTTCAACAGTTCATATAGCAATGTGTGATGCCGTTTTTCTGTTTGTACTGTGTATGACACTCCCCTTGGAAAATCTAGCAGTAGGCTACCTTTCACTTTGACTTGTGACCAGGTCATGTGTCTTTTTTAAGTTTCTGGATTATAAAGACTACAATACTTAAGATATTGGCTTGACATTTGGCACATATTTTTATACCATGTTTTCCAAGCTCAAATTCAATCACGGGTGTTGCTCGAGAATAGTCAAAGAGTCAGAGGATATGGGTTGCTCATTCCTTACATTTATTAAATGTAATGGATGTAACATGTGGAGCAGCTTTCACACCTTACTGTTTGTGGTTTATAGCTGCTTTTGACTGCATACAAACTGCTTAGCAGTTGTCTTTTAGGGGGTTTGCGATGTAGTAGTAGTCCAGTCAGACACTGGGGATCATATAGTACTATCATGCTCCTTACAAATACGTCTTTAATTATGCCCATACTGTAAGCTATTAGACTATATTGCAGGGTCTTGTATAGACCACCTGACTTATTATGAGATGAAGCATAACACAATTAACTTCACCAGCACAATATGGGGAGTGTTCCTAATAAAGTTGCAGTTCACTATGATTTGGTTTCATTTTCCTTTTTGTCACACTGTCTGGCCGCCTGAAAGATAGAACACACAAAAGCTTGGTCTAAAGCTTGATCAATTCACATCTCTGTAGACTGTGACTTGATGGTCTTTGTACTGCATTTTAAAAATCAAACCATAACCATTACATTAGAATACTGTATATTACATAAGATAGAGTTGTCCACCAGACACAATATGCATCAATAAATAAATAAATATGTATTACTTGTCATGACACACGTGCATCAACATGTGAAATGAACAGAATAAGTAAGAGAAAAGCAATAGGCTAGTATTAATAAACTCTAATAATAAAGTAACAGACAAACTAGCGTTAATAAACTAACTGTCAAACTAAATTAACACAGCACCTCTACACACGTTAAAAAATGCAGAAGCATGGGCTCCCGAGTGGCGCATCCAGTAAAAGCACTCATGTAGAGTGCAGGATGCACCCTATAGTCTGGATGTCGCGAGTTCGAGTCCAGGCTATTCCTTTGCCGACCGAGGACGGGAGCTTCCAGGGGGCGGCTGACAGCACATGCTTCAGAGGACAGTGTTTGTTCGTCTTCGCCCTCCCGAGTCAGCACAGGGGTGGTAGCGGTGAGCTGAACATAATAAAATAATTGGCAATTCCAAATTGGGAGAAAATAATAAAAATAATTGGCAACGACTAAATTAAAAGAAATATATATATAAAAAATGCAGAAGCAGCTCTAGATTAATTATGAACACATGTTCAAGAGCAATATTCAAGACAAGTACACAATTATTTAACAGAATGGTGAAGCAACTCACGATACCGGGAAACACCAAATTGCTTAGTGACTTGTGTCTGATTCATGTTTTTTAAAGAGATCAAACCATTTCCAATTTTTGGTGTAGCAATGAGGAGCACTCGTGGAAATCACAAACGAAGCAATGATAAATGACTCTCTCTTACTCTCGCGATGATAAGATACATTTGAAGAGCTTGGATAAACCATTTTGAAGTTCCTGTTCTTTTTAGCCGGAGCATTTACAATGGTAAAAATCTGTTTCACCACAAGGGTATTCTCTTAAGCAAAGTGTTCTCTTAGGAAGTGTTCCTATACGCGAAGTCTACTTTATTATCTAAGTACTAAAAGCAAATGGGCAACCAAATTCATCAGACAAGCAGTTGGTTTAAAAAGAAATCACATTATGAATTCTACAATAGGTTTAACTGAACCAAATCCTACATTTTCCAAAGAGTCAAATTGGGAATTTCTGTGTACCAGTTTGAACTCAACAATGTTTTCAAAGCTTTTACCATTTTTAGATTTGCACCATTTTTTTTTCTAAACAGGAAAATGTCTCTTAAAATGTAGTGGAAAACAACAAGAATACTTGAAAGCCCTTTAATTATATTTCTCGAGCCCCCAGTGCATGCAGAGGCAGACAAACAATATGAAAGGTCTAATGCTCAGAAACAATTGGTCAGCTTTTATAATTACAGTTGGGCAAGGAATTCAGAACAAAAGAATGTGTTTGCTGAACCTGAAAAAGGGAGACGTTGACTACAATGTGAAGTCTAAAACAAAAATGTCAGTGTTGTTCATTGTAAACAGTGCATATAAAATGTAACTGCAGTAAAACAGTTTAGCACAGTAATAAAATGCATCAATCTGGCATAAACGTCACTACACACAATAAAGAGCTGTGGAAATAAGTTATGGGCATTCAGAATTCCTAACTTTTTACTTTTTTTCTAAGAGGAAGTAAAATGTATCTCCATCTCTCATCTACAGCTATGGGCAAAAGTTTTGATCACCTAGAATTTTAGGGTTGAGACATCATTTAAAAAAAAAACAAAACTATATGAACATAATTTAGATATTTTATTTAACATCATGTAATCAAAGAAACTACAAAATTATATTGCAGAAGTCTACCTGAATAGTATTGTATTGCATGTTAGATTTCGAAATGTCACATTTTTGACAGTTTTTCGTTAAGTATATGGAAAACTACAAAGCGGTATGCAATTCAATATGTTAACATAACATTATTCAGCAGGTTTCATTCGACTTTATGAAGCAAAATGTGTTAATTCTATAGGGTGATGGAAAACTTTTAGTTATAGCTGTTGAGTTGCCATGCTACTGTATGTCTGTGTAGCTTCTGCTTTATAATCATTCTTTACAGTGTATGAGTTTACCACTATGGTGATGTTACTAAGAAATGTATGATCAAGTTGCCATGTCCGAGGCAATGGAGAGAAACAATTGAGTCCTAAAGAAATAGATACTTTGTATCACATAATTAAAAAAAAACATTGGGTGATGCAAGCAGAAGCAAAGCTTTATATATTTTTTCTAATTGCTTTTTTACTGATAATACTATTGGTATGAACTAGAGGGAGCGACTATTATTTTCTGAATTTAAATATGTACAGGCATCTACGGACCATCAATCATCTCAGGTCCATCAATATAGTTCTTTTTCATGCATACACTGCAGACAGTACACACATGTCTCCTATATACTTATATACTGTCAAAAATTGAAACTTACATAAAGTTTCGTATATCAAAATATTCTTATCCAGATGTACTAAGCACAAAGTACATGTGTGACTGGAAAGTAGAAGGATGGAACTTATTTGAAAGCTGATTTTAATGGATCCATAACTTAGCAGGACAAATGATATAGTCCCTGGATGTGTATGAACTACGAGGTGACAGCTATGCTATGAACTTGAATAAAAGCTTGTTTTCCATTGCTGCAATATATTCAGAGCCATCTCAGCTTTTAAAATAATTCCTGCTGAACATTAACTGACCTTAGACCCATATATTTAGATCCATATACTAGTTAACCCAATGCATCCTAAATTCATGCCAGCTACAGAGTACAAAAGCAAATATAGATTACAAAAACACATTTACATTTGCCAACAAAACCTTTCACATGGATGCAATATTGAAAGATACATATGGTTAATACAGCTAATCTCTTTGGTAGTTAAAAACTAACCCTACAGTAGGTAGTTTTTATAATCCAAACCAGAACATAGAACCCTACTCTTGAGTATGTAAGTCAAAGATAAATTGTCAGAGAAGAACACCATTTTTACAGCAAGTAGCTCAAAGTTTCATTTATTACTTTCACCCTCTTTCTTTATATGATGTTTGCAATCATTCTCAGTGATTCTTAACAATAACTTAGATACTAGGTTTCTGTTTTGATAAGTCTGTGTAAAGCTGCTTTCATCTGAGTCCAGGAGCTGCAATAGATATTGGATACATATGGTAGATCTTCCAAAGACCATCCTGTGAGTGACTCAAGCTTTCTTTTGTTTTGCTGGTGCTTACGAATATAAAGACATCTCGGCTTATCTAGCTTACATAACACATATTTATAGCAAGCAACTAGAACTTAATAGCAGCTCCTGGACTCATGGGCAAACAAAAACACAGACTTATATTAAAAAAATAATAATAATCAAATCAAATAATTGCAATAAAAGACTGCAAACTTCAGTAAGAAATACATCACTCTTTAACAGTATAAATCCAGCAAGAAACCAGTCAGAGCAATAAAGTAATTGTTCCGTCCTACTTGTCCCACAGTTTATCTTGCTACTTCTTTTGATAATTAATGTCCAAGACACATTTCAAGAGAATGGGATGCAGTGGGATGCAGCAGACTGTAGATATGTGTGCCAGTTCTTGAGAGAGTTGCAATGTGCTTGGTTTTATACCACCTTCACAACACTCCCAGATAAAGCATGGGAACCCCCACTTGATGTACATTGATATCAGTGCATTTTGTGATAGTCAAAATATGTTATTTGTTTGTTATACTGTACTAGCACAGCCCTTAAAGCTCCCAATGTATACCCTGAATAAATCCATTGCAAAAGAATGACACATTTTCAGACCCCTATGTATGTTTGACCCCTATGTATGTTGATATATATATATTTATATCTCTCAATCTACATTTACTGTATTTAAATCAATATCTATTATTTAAGATGTGTTGTGTATGGTATAAAACCATGACCATGAGAAAATATATCCATACTGTTTAAGAAAAGGTAATGTCATGGTCCTAATATATTCAGTGGCATTAGCAATCATTTCTAAAAGCAGAGTAGGTATAATATGCCCACAGAAACATAATACTTTTCTATAGACATCTGGCCATACTGTATTCAGAAAACCATAGCACACCTGCAATACATACAACTTTAATGGAGTGCTAATCCTACAATAAGATGGATATTATTTATATTTACAAACCATGTCTGTTTATAATACACTGAACTCTTCTCATAATCATTCTTATATTTGTGTTTATTGTTACTGTTGATTGTCCATTGTTTAAATTTGCAACAACAGAAGGTGACCCAGATTGAGAATAATGTTAAATCTCCTATTGAATGGCAGCTGCTGTCTGAGCTCTGGCTTATTGATATTCAGATTAAACAGCCTCAAATCACACACACATGCTGTCAGTCTAGAGATGCAATCTGCCTGTCTGATCATTGCAACCATGTTTAAGAAGCTCTGCCTTCTCTCAGTTTCCCCAGCTGAGACCTTTTTTTGTGGGAATAGCTTTTTTCTAGCTGTCCTGATGCAATAACTGTTATAACTGTCACAAACCCTTTTGTCTTGCCCTGAAGAACAGATAATGTACATCATTTCAATAATCATATAACAATCAAAACAACCAAAATCTAAAAAGTAAAGGTGCTCCAACTCTGTGCTTTCTTAAACATGGATATACAACATGTGGTTGAAATGTTAATAGAGCAGCACATGATGAGCAAATCATATTTGAATATGTTTCAATCACAGCAAGTACTGATAATATACGCTATCAGAAATATGTCAAACAATGGATATCTACAAGTGGAGAGTCTGCAAACATTCATTCAGTGATTGTCAAAATGCCAGCAAAAAGGAGTGCAGTAAAACTTACTTCCAATGCTGATGAGACTCAGAAGAATGAGGTTGGTGACGAATGATAATTTGAATCGGGAAGATTTTGAAAAAGCCATATTTATAATGAGAAATCATCCTGTGAACTGTCTGCTGGCCATGTTGTAACTGCTCTCTTGTGCCTTTCACAACATCAGGTACACAGAGCCTGGTGCTTCCAAGGCACAGGATTCACAAGATGCCACTTGTGTGCTTCCACAGGGCTCTTTCTGTGCTACACCAATGAGAGCTGGCTCTGGAGCTGCTGTGACTGTCCAGACAACTATTGAGGGCTTTGTGAAACATGACGCAGACTTCACTAGCTGGATGGACTGGAATACTTACCGACTCTCAAGAACTCATAATATTCATTAATAGAGTGGGATTGCCAAGGTTAAGACAATCTGTGTGTGAAATCATTTAAAGAACAGCAGTATTTAGATCTGTTTCGATAGTGATATTCAACATTATTATAAGTTAGAAAAATAATTTTAAAAATGAGATGCAAGTGATGCACCTTTCCTTGCAGTTTCATTCATTGTAAAAAACAACATTCATTTCCCAGGCTTACCTTGAAAAACATTTTCTTTGTAAGAAACTGTATGTCATGATGTTACATATTTCCACAGCTGTTTTTAGGGTGGCACTTATATTTCTCAGTAGATTAGTAAGACTGATATTTACGGTTCACATTTTCTTCTGGTGTTATTTTTATTTAATGCCATTTAAAACATTTGCTATATTTTTAATTTTAAATATATACTATTTAGTTATACATTTCGGGTATTTAACCGGTTATTTATTTATTTATTTTTGCTGTTCTTTTGTGTAAATATACCTGAATAAATTGGAATGCATAATGAAAAACGGGCACCGACAAAACCATTAAGTGAACAACATTAATTTCCATGCAAATCACAGCAGTCATTTTTAGTTTCAGGGGATTTGCATGACAATCTGCTATTTACCTAGAATAGCTTTAAAACGAAGGCATCTGTCACTGTTGTTTATAGTTACATGGAGGAAATGTTTATATGAAATTAAATGAGAAACAAAAAAACAAGCCATTCATATCTTTTTTTTTCCTGATCTTTTTCGTATTTCTTAAGAAAGACCTATAATCACATGTTAATGGCTGTCTGTGTGGGAAGATAGGGGCATCTGCTTATCAGCTTCTCCTTTGTTGAGTTCAAAAAAAGGTGTTGCATTTCTGTATGGCTACAATTGATTAGAATAGGAAAGACTGAACAGGGCACCCTTTATCATGTATCAGTAATACATAACTGTATTATCATCTCTATTTAAATAAAAGGGACATTTTAACTAATTTATCAGCAGTTCAGAGAGCCACACACTCACACATTGGTATTGATAATGGACAAATCCAGCTTGTCTATGAATAGATTTTCTTATCACTTTTTTAAATTTGTAAAGTATGTATTGACTCATACCCCATTATGCATAATAAACATTATTATTATTTATTTCTTAGCAGACGTCCTTAACCAGATCAACTTACAGTTGTATACAAAAAATACATATCAAGAATTACAGTACAATTAAGAGCAAGATACAAAATACAATGACTCCAGTCCTAATAAGAGCAAATACAAAACACAGTACTATTTGATATCGTTCAAGAGCAGATAGCAGTGTTGATAGTTACATCAGGGTTAGATACAAGTGCCAGTGAAATACAAGATACTACAGATTGGGTTAAGTGCAGGATTGAATACAATAAAATAGGGAGCAGATAAGTGCAAGTTAAAGTGCGTTAAAGGCAGAGTGCTATATTGTCCAGAAGGGAAGAGTTGAGTTTTACAGGTGTTGTCTGAAGAGGTGTGCCTTGAGGAGGCGTCGGAAGGTGGTCTGGGACTGGGCAGTTCTGACATCCAAAGGAAGGTCGTTCCACCACTGCGGGTCAATGGTGGAGAAGTCGCGGGCTCTGGAGGCAGGGGAACGTAGAGGAGGTACAGCCAGTCTTCTAGTGCAGGTGGAGCGGAGAGGCTGGGTGGGGGTGTAGGGAGAGATGAGGGTCTGGAGGTAGCTGGGTGCGGTCTGGTCATGGCATCTGTAGGTGAGTACAAGAGTCTTGAACTGGATATAGTAGTATGGTTGGCAAAATAGACCCGAAGTACTACACTTCTGGTTTTGACAATTAAAAAACAAGATATCAATAGCTAGTGAAAATAAGGGCACATCTAATGTGGAGCACTGTTATAAGTAATCATATTTCAGCATGGCGGTAGGCATAGGGCTGCAATTCCTAATACAATATTTGCAGAAAAATAACATTTATGTATACTCAGGATATATGTATACAAAGGAACATTCATTATATCTGAATTAAAGACATTTTAATTGCAATATTGCAGAAAGTAAATGTTATCAACAATCCTATTTGTTCTCATGCATGATGTTTCTGTTCTATATGTAATTACAGCTACAAAACAGGGGTGTTTTGTAATCCTGCAGCAATCAATGTAATCTCAACACCTGCTGCTTCCATAGCTCTAAATCACATAGAGTGACTGAGTCACTAGACAAAGAACTGTCATGTACAGTCACTATCCAACTGGAAAACAATACCAGTACAAATACTATTTAAATGATCATGAACAAAAGACCACATTTATGAAAAGGGAACTTGGTTCATTAAACTATTCTTAAACTAATTTCAGGTAAACCTTGAGTCTGGCAATTTGGAATTGCAAGAAAAACTAGGCTTTATATAGCACAGCAGTACTGTGTTCTTCACCCAGCTTATATACAAATAATTAGAACCCCAAATTGCTTTAACTAAATTACAGAACAACATGAAACATGAACAAAATGTGGATTTTGAAAAGGCGGAGACAGCCACTGATTTGATAAACCAGGCGGTTCTTTTTTGTTTCTTGGGGTGTAAACTAGGGTTCTAAATTATCAAGAATGCTGGGGTTTCTTCACCTTCAACACTGGTCTTAGATTTCTGGATTTCTCTGTTTTCTGTAATATTTCTTCTTCATAATTGTCATTGTTTTCTAGACAAGCTGGTCATTTTAGTTATGAATCTTCAAACGGTTTAGTGTCTTTGTGGATCCAATAGAAGTGTTAAATTGTTATTACCTTTGGATGATTGAGTCACTATATTGAAACATATATATTGAGACTATATTGAGACACACTATATTGAGACTTACCACTTAAACTGGGAACTTCAGCGTCGTGTAGTTCGGTATCATGAAAAAATACAAATGTAAACTGTGTGAAATCAGAAGTGCTGTACAGCTTGCAATAGCTATGATTTCAGTTCAGGATGCTATATGGTAACCATAGAAACCGGCACTCAGTCAGCTCAAGTTATTACATGCTTTCATTTTCTTTCTGTGTGATCTGAACTGGAATTAACAATGCAATCATCTCACGACCAGTCTGTATGTGATAATGCTATGAAAGCACTGTGAATTATTATTATTATTATTATTATTATTATTATTTATTTATTTATTTATTTATTTATTAGCAGACGCCCTTATCCAGGGCGACTTACAGTCATAAACAAAAATACATTTCAAGAATCACAGTACAAGTATTAATACAATTAAGAGCAAGATAAAATACAAAGACTTTGGTTCTAGCAAGTACAAGTATATGACAAGATACGATTCAATAACGGGCAGATAACAGTGTCAGTGATAGTTACATCAGGATATAATTAAATACAAAATATTACAGATTAAATAACACTTGTGACAGACTACAGTACTCTAAAGTACAGGATTAAATGCAGTAAAATAGGGAGCAGATAAGAGCAAGTAAAGCACATTAAGGAAGAGTGATAAAGTGTCCAGAGGGAAAAGAGGAGTTCTACAGGTGCTGTCTGAAGAGGTGAGTCTTGAGGAGTTGCTGGATGGTGGTCAGGGACTGGGCAGTCCTGACATCTGTAGGAAGGTGTCACAAAGACGGCCAGAGTGGGTTGCGTCAGACCAGAAAGGAACTCAAACACAGACAGAGACGGTGGTGATGATGAGCTGAGTGCAATGGCTGCACTCAGCGTTTATTAACAAATAAAAGGTTTGAACAATGGAATACAAAACAGGACACGGCACTATAGCCAAAATAAAGAGACAGACAAAACGGACTAACACTAAACAAACGGTGCACGGAGACAAACAAACACGGTGAGAACAAACACTTATCTTTACGATCTTTCACTACTACTTATTCCTCTCTCTCTCACCCGTTCTCCTCTTCCGAACACCCAACCCCGACTGAATGAAAATGTGCATCTATATATACTGTTGTGCTGGGATTCAATTACTAATTAATTATTCACTTGAATCCCAGCACGTGAATTAATTCTGTGCAACCCCGTGCTCGCATATTATATTTTAAATGCACGTGCGTGATGTGCAATCCCGTGCCTAAATACAAATATACAATTTAAACACACGTGAAACACAGACCTGTTTATATCCCGTGTACCAATCTATACACCAACATTAACATACGCACGCATACATACAACATAGAACACACAAATGCACACAGGGGCGGGGCACTTTGCCACAGAAGGTCATTCCACCACTGCGGGACGAGGGTGGAGAAGGAGCGGGCTCTGGAGGCAGGGGAGCGTAGAGGAGGTACAGCGAGTCTTCTAGTGCAGGAGGAGCAGAGAGGTCGAGTGGGGGTGTAGGGAGAGATGAGGGTCTGGAGGTAGCTGGGTGCAGTCTGGTCAAGGCATCTGTAGGCGAGTACAAGAGTCTTGAACTGGATGCGAGCTGTGATCGGGAGCCAGTGGAGTGAGCAGAGCAGTGGAGTTGCGTGGGAGAAGCGAGGCAGAGAGAACACCAGGCAAGCAGCGGAGTTCTGGATGAGCTGGAGAGGACGGGTGGCGGACGCAGGGAGGCCAGCCAGGAGGGGGTTGCAGTAGTCTAGGTGGGAGAGTAACAGGGCCTGGAGCAGGAGCTGGGTGGCATAGTTGCTGAGGAAGGGTCGGATTCTTCATATGTTGAAGAATCGGCAAGTGCGTGCCAGAGTGGAGATGTGCTGGGAATAAGAGAGGCAGGGGTCCAGGATGACTCAGAGGTTCTTAGCTGAGGAGGAGGGAGAGAGTGTGGTAGATTCCAGAGGAATGGAGATAGAGAGATCAGAGGAGAGGTAGGAGGAGAACCAGGCCAGAGCAGTACCAGAGATTCCCAGGTCAGCGAGAGAGGATAGTAGAATAGAGTGATCGACAGTGTCAAAGGCAGCAGAGAGGTCGAGGAGAATTAGGACAGAGGAGAGAGAGGCAGCTCGGGCAGATTTTAGTGAGTTAGTGACAGACAGGAGGGCGATTTCAGTGGAGTGAGCAGAGTCCAAGTAAATTAATTGCTTAACGTATTTCCATTCAATGCACTTGTGAAGGTTTGGGTTGTTATAACCCTGCTGAAATCCCCAGCAACTGCTGGTGAGCTGGATAACCATCACATCCAGCTCCACCTGTGATGCTTATTGCTGGAATCTCCCTCAGGGAACACACACGGGTCGCCTAATCTTACCTTGAATACATTGCCATTTTACTATATTTTCCTAAATCAAATATTGTATAGTAACTTCTTCTCTGTTACACACCATCCACATTTTAACATTATTTTTTTGTTGTGTTTTGACAGAACATTGTAACACCTTTGTTATGGTAGCTGTGATTTTCTGATTATGTTCCTTTTCAACGTGTTTCTATATTAAGGCAATGTTAATTCCTATGCTAAATAAATATACATACATCTCCATCTTGTGGCAGGAAGAGAAAATGCCATTGACAACATTACAAGATCGGGGTTCTAAGCACAGTAAGTAAAACAAGTACTGTACGTAAAACTATTCAATTCAATTCAATTTAATTATCAAGTACACGCAATTGATTGATCTGAATAGAAACAGCTCATCATTTTGCAACAACATCCGAAAAAACCGGTGCGCTGGTTTCAGATTTTCAGCACAGACAATGAAAACATAAATAAAAACAAACGAGTTTGCAAAGCTGTGCAGCCAGTTTTAATACAGCGGTGCCTTCTTTTAGCACAGATTTCTGCAGTTCTGCACATATCTGCACAGAATCCCGTTCAGGAAGCTCCACCATCAAAAATCTGTGCAGATCCAGCACAGCACAGCTTTGAGAATAGTACGTTTAAAAATTAAGTTGTATGGACTGCAAATGAATGCAATCCCCATGTGTGATGCATTGTGATAAATTAAATAAGTAAATGTAATTACGTTTCATTATATACATCAAACAAATAGAATAAGTCATTAAATTATGCAATTAGAGTGTAAATAGGTGATGATGCGGGTAAGTTTCCCAAAGGTTTGGAGAAGGCGTTACAAGCAGCACCATGATGTCAAACAGAGAACAGCCACGCGCAGCAAGTGCAGCTTGCTTTGGCATACGAGAACGTAACCAGCGTTTTAGTGAATATAAGTCGGCCGGCTTCGGCTGCGGACTGCCTGATGACGTCAGCTGCAGAGTAGGGACATTAACCATTATTATTGGTTTTGTTTACACATTTTGTGACATCCCTAGCCTACTAACCCTAATTTCGATAATGCGAATTTGTTTTCTACACAGATCTGCAAGAATCTGCGTGACTAAAACGCCACCGTTATAAAGCCGTTGCATAGAATTGTGGTTTGTAGTTTTTTATGTATTAATAAACTACATACACCATAATCGCTTGCAAAAAAAGCTAGAAGAGAAGCTAAATATACATGTATAAATATATGGTGGAAAATAAAGGCAATCACTTACGGTGAACAAAACGAGGCTGGAAATACCATGTCAGCCAATAGGATTGCAGTTTGTTAGGATGTAGGAATGGTTCTGAGAAAATAGGAAGGTGGGGTGTTCTTTGCTTTTATAAAAAAAAACACACATTTACATTTATCAACTGGGTATATAACATTGGAGGTTGTATTGCTTAGAGAAGTTTAGTTGTTACGGTAGGAAAAACTTTCATTTTGACTTACACATTTTTTAAAAAAATAAACACGTTTGTTTGTTGTAGTGAATGGTGTCGTTTGTCAGTGATCTCCCTTTACGGGGGGCCGTGAGGTTAGGGGGTCCGGCACAAGGAGGATTGGTGAATTCGAGACTTTACTATCTGCACCTGTACAACATATGGTTTATTTACAGCGTTTTTAAATAAATACGTAGCGCACAATCGATAGCTGTCAATTTTAAATGACGGCTGCAGCAACAAAACACAAAACTGGAGTGAACCGGAATCAGACTGAATAGAGTTTAGGCAGCAAACGGCTATTTAACATTTTTTTTTCTCTCGTAGTATTGAGTCTTCAATAACACGACTAGTAGTCGTGGCATTTATCCTCTGTAACTTGCAGAGATTTGTTTTCGTTGTTGTTTTAACAATTTTGTTCACTATACTACTGCCTTGTGCTTTTGTAGGCCCTGCATTCATTGTATTCAGTGTCTTATATTTATTTTATTGTATTATTATTATTATTATTTAAATGTATAATTAGAGTGGTAATGGTGGTAAGCAGGTGAAAAAAGTTACACTGAAAGTTGACTTCTGTCCTTCTCGGAAAACATATTTGAAGTCTACAGTTTTGTTTGGTAGAAGCCATTGTACCTTGCTATACAATGTCGAGGCCATTTAATTTCTAGGGGCAAACCGATGATATCTTTCTACACGCTATAAACAGCATGGTGCAATCTGACAGATCACTGTTCCGAATTCTGCTGGAAGCTTAGCTTTGTCATGCTAAATTGTTATAGGAAATCAGATTTACTGACTATGGAAACCCAATAAAGTACCAGCATCAGACAGAAATTATCATTGAAAGTGCAACAGATAGTACCCCTCATTTGACCATGTTAACATGAGATTGTTGTAATAAAACAAAAAAAAAGCAAGACAGGTAACTAATGTGTTATGCTTACACTTAAGTCTGGAGAGTTGTATATATGAATAGCATTATCCATAAATCAACCACTGTAACATACCTCTTTTTTGTCATGTCCCTTTTATTTTACTCCCATCACACCCTACTGTTCTGTCTATTGTGATTTAGAAGCTTATAACACAAGAAAAATCTATAAGTCAAGCAGACAATCATTTTGATGTCTTGTGTTTGTATTTGTTTTGCTAACGGACTATAACTAGAGTTGTTTAAAATAACAAGAAAAATATATAAAGACTATGTTTGCACTTGAGGGGATTTTTGAGGAGAACTCACATTCTGTATTCATCAAAAAAGTAGAATTACATAAATCATGTACAACAGAAATTAATTTTGTTCAAATGTGACTTTTTTTTCATCATTTGTTTTGCAGGTTATTAAGCAGGCATGATACAAATGCTTTTATTCTGAAGGATTTGTTAGGAAAAGCAAGCCATCCATCTATCTCAGATTTTTGCCAGACTTAAATTGTACAATGAAAAGAAGGAATACTAAACAGAAGGGGAATGTCCTTGTCAATATTGACAAAGGTACACCTTCAGACTTACAGGCATTCAACAATATTATCTCAGTGGACACCAAAGTACATCTGGAAAATCCGTGTCCCCTCCAAGAACTGTCATTGGAGAAAAGAAAGCATTTATGTTTTAAACAGTACGACAGGAACTTACTTACATTCTTGAATGATGATAGAATGAAGTCATCATCCTTCTGTGATCTAGTTATTGTTGCAGATGGAAAACAATACAGTGCCCATAAGGCGGTGGCTGCTTTTGGCAGTAGTTATTTTCAAGCTCGTTTGACCAAAAACCCAAACTTAAAACATGTTACCTTGGACCATGTTACAGACTCTGTGTTTCAGCACCTACTGGAATTCTTATATACCTCAGAATTCCTGATCTATGAAAGTGAGATCCCTTCTCTCGTGGAAGCAGCCAAGTTTTTAGATATGACTGATGCAGTGAACCTGTTAACCAGTGAGGAATATTCATCAGCCTCTGTCAATGCAGAAGAGGTCACAGAAGAAATATCATACAATGAACTGGCACAAACACCTGAGCTCAGTGATAAGCTGTCTGGAAGCAACCAATGTACCCTTTGTAGCCGAAGCTTCTGCTACAGAAAATCCTTACAAAACCATCTGACTAAATCTCACAGCGCACCATCAGTAGAAAAATCAGAAGACATTTCCAAAAATTTGGACGAGACAGAGCATACCACAAGAAGGTCTGCACGCACTCGCAAATGCCCGGTAAAATTCTGCAACAAAAGTGATAATGAAAGTACAGGCCTGTCTGATGACAGCAGTTCAGACAAAATGCTTAGTGATGAGGAGAGACCGGACGTTACTGAAATGGAAAACTGTCAGAGTGAACGTGAAGAGCAGGAAGAGGACCAAAACGAAGCAACATCGGATGAAACTGAAGCTGAACAGGAGAGTGACAATGACGAGGACAATCAGAATACAGATACTGAAGGAACCAATCAGAGCTTCCCTGAAGGACTAGCTCCTGTCATAATCCAGAGTGCAAACAAGAAAACACTTAAATGTCCTAAGTGTGGTAAAACATTTGATCGGGCAGGTAAGAACAAAGCTGTAAAGTTTTAACCTGTAATAACCAACAACTCTTCCTTGGAAAACCATAGATTTTATTTAGGTACATTTTGAACTTTGTCATTTGTTGTTGGTCATTACTCATGTTTAAATAATCTTTAACAGCAACTCACTGTATTTGTGTTTCTTGTGTACTTTCCATTTTTGCATCTCATCAAAACATTTCTGTTTTCTAGGAAAGTATGAAAGTCACACACGCGTTCACACAGGAGAGAAACCTTTTCAATGTGAAGTTTGCCATCAGCGCTACTCCACTAAATCAAACCTCACGGTTCACAGGAAAAAGCACAACAACGAGACTGCATTCCACAAGAAGGAACACAAATGCCCATATTGCAATAAGCTACATGCCAGCAAAAAAACTCTAACAAAGCATGTGAAGAGGTAGGTAGCAGACTGTTTGCACAGCAGTCTTTTTCTGAATTACACGAAAATAGAAACTATTGCCAATGAAAACATCTCTTTAATACCATAGCTATTAATAAATGGTCACATGTTGCACATCACTATAAGCCAATATTAGAGTTAATATTTTTTAACTTATTGTTTTCTAGGTTCCATCCTGATAATGTACAAGAATTCCTTTCAATTAAGAAGAAAAAGAGTGAAGGGTGGAAGTGTGATGTAAGTCTTCATTTGTTTCTAATACCTAAATTAAGTGTTTAAATCTGCATTAAATAATAATTGTTAATAATATACAAGACATTCAAATATCTTTAAGTATACATTACTCACACATTTCTATAATATACAGTGGAACATATGTGACCCCTATACCTTTGCATATACAGCCAAACAATATTTTTTAACAAGGTATAGAAAGTAGTATTTCAGCTATTTATTTATCAAAACATAACTTTTTTTTTTTCATGTAGATCTGCAACAAATCCTTTACCCGTCGACCACACCTGGAAGAGCACATGATTCTTCACACACATGACAGACCCTTTAAATGTGCATACTGTGAGGAACACTTTAAATCCAGATTCGCAAGACTGAAGCATCAAGAGAAGTTTCATCTAGGTACAGAAAACTAGTAATCTGCTTCATACCCTTTATACAATGTAAAACAGCATGAAAAGAGCATGTCATTTAAAATGTGGATGTATGTAGTAATCCCTTGGGATGAGAGTGCTGAGGTATTGGATTGGCAAGGTTATCTTTGCTTGGTTTCCTTCTGGAAAGAATACCAAGGTGAGTTTGCACTGGCACTTTGCTCTATAATGGAAGTGGTTATTCACAGCCAGTGGTTATGTGAGGAAGGTTTCCACAAGCCTTTCTTGCTGAAAAATTGTGGAGGACGACAGTAGTATCTATTTCATTTTTATTCCCCAAACCTTTAAAATTACACAAGCATCAGTGAAACTATACTCGGTTAGTGATGTACCTTAAATTCAGAATTCTGGTAGACTGGGGCATTTAAAAACTACAAATGACAGCAATTGTGCAGCTTACTGGTAGATCATAAGGTACTATGTAATACTGGCCAGCATGGCATCTGAATTGTATTCACAGAAAGATATACAGTACAGGGCTCCAGACTGCGACTAAAATGGTCACAAAAGCAAGGAATAGATGCAATGTTGATGCATTTCAACCAGAATGGAGAATGCTTAAAACAAAGGTCAAAGGTCAGTTTATGGATAAATCCTACATCGGTTTATAGGAGGTCATGCTAAGAAAAGAACCCTTTTGCACAGATTTTTAAAAAATCTACATTTAGTGGAAATCATGTGCTTGTGCTGCCGATATCAGCTGCCCAATGTGAACGTGGATTGTCTCTACAAAACAATTAAATCCAAGCTATGCAACTTACTTAATGTGGTAACTGTTGAAGATCTTGTGAGAATCAGTGCAGAGGGCCCTTCCCTTGAAATATTTGACCCAGAGCCTTGTGTTAAAGGTTTGCTTTCCTCAGGTAAAAGGAAACAAAGATCAACTTACACATCCTGGCAAAGTGATGCAGACCTTTTAACTGTTGCTGACACTGACTCAGATTCTGAAAAATAAGAAAGATTTGATAGTTGTATATAGTTCACAGGCTTAAGTTTAGGCCACATTCCAATTAGTTCAGAGGACAGAGTTAAGAAACACATTACCGAAAGACAGAACTGCAGGAGAAGAACGGTTGCAAGAGCAGCATTTGAGGACAGGTGTACTGGCAGAAGAGATCACATGGAGGACAGGGAAGGCAGAGCAAGTCAGTGACAGGCAGCATAGATGAACAATCTGGCAGCAAATTAAGTGAGTACAGGCATTACATTTCTGTTTTTCTATCATTTTAGTGTTTTTTTCTAGCATTTTAAGCAGTTGAATATGGAAGCAACCAAATTGCTCTTAAGGTGGTACCCAACAATTGGATTTGGCACCCAACATTTTTGGCCTAAGAGCCTTGGCTCCTTGGGCAAAAGGTTTGTCTGGAGCCCTGCAGTGTTCTACAAATGCAATTATTTAATACGTAATTAACGGTTTAAGCAATAATATTAAGAATAGACATTTAAAACGTTCTACTTTACTAATAATATGGTCTAAAACCTAAAATGTTGTTATAACTGTGATTCAGGTCCCTTCCCATGTGACATTTGTGGTCGACAGTTTAATGACACGGGAAATAGAAAGCGGCACATTGAGTGTACTCATGGAGGAAAGAGGAAATGGACCTGTTTTATCTGTGGGAAATCTGTAAGAGAAAGGTAAAAGACAAATTGTCATTCTATTATCTTTTGGAAAAAAAAAAAGTTTTTTATTTGGTAACTACTAACTGGTTGGATATTCATACAATTTTAAAATAATGTAAGTTACAAGTTTTATATGTAAAAGTTGTTTTTTATATATTTTTAGGCAATAATTATGTTTAAAATCTTTATAATGGAATTTACTTTTGTAATTTTAAATCCTACCTTAATATTTTGTTTTAATACAGGACAACATTAAAGGAACATTTGAGGATACACAGTGGAGAAAAACCTCATCTCTGCAGTATTTGTGGGCAGAGTTTTCGGCATGGTAGCTCATACAGGTAACACAAAAATATTGTGTGATTAGTGTATTTATTTAAATTTGAGTAAATGGTTAACTTTCGCTGAGCTACAAGGAAAGTATGGATTGTAGCAGGAGATGTAAAACAGATGTCCTCTTGCACAAGACAATTGTTTGACATCATTGGTTCGTGTACAGTATAAAATTTAAAAGGAAAGTGAGAATAAGTAAATCAAACGAATGTGATTCTTACGCAGGCTTCATCTCAGAGTCCATCATGATGACAAGCGATATGAATGTGATGAATGCGGGAAGACTTTTATTCGTCATGATCACCTGACAAAACACAGAAAAATACACTCAGGTACAGTAGATGGAATGGATCACTCTTGTGTTGTTGCTTTTTCACTGCTTTTATGAATTACATCCAGTGTAAATCTTTGTTTAAATATTTTTGATCTTGAGATATTTGTCAGTATGTACTGTTTTTAAAGCTAGTGTCCCATAATCAGATCATACTTTACTCTAAAATGCAATCTCATTGTGTCTGTTTACAGCATAGTCTTCCTCAGTGAATTATACTTAATATATAAAAAAAAAACTAAAAAAAACAGACCTTTCTATTAGTCCAATGGTTTTTGTTTCCCTTTTCCCTTTGGTTGCTACAGTCACAAAGTTCTTCCCCCTCCCCCCTACACACAATTTCACACTGTTACCAACACAGAATAATATGGGCTTATCAACCTATAATAATAAATAAATAATAACAATGTACAGGAATCTATACTTCAGTAAGTTAAAGAACTAGAACGGTAATAATCTTGTGACTTATTTGTTTTTCCCAGGAGAAAAGGCTCATCAGTGTGAAGAATGTGGAAAGTGTTTTGGTCGTAGAGATCACTTGACAGTTCATTACAGAAGTGTCCATCTAGGGGAAAAAGTTTGGCAGAAGTGAGTGTGCTTCTGATAAACTACACAGAATGAACTTGTATGTGCAAAGTCTTTTCTTTAAAACTCTTTTTCTATATCTGCAAGTCACCACTTTTCAGTTGACATCAATGCTAACATGAAAAAACTGGAAGTAGCCCTGTGACTCACTTCATTCAAACTGCTGTACCTGTGGTGACACACCCTTTGGACACCACCCTGCTGAGTGTCTGTTACTGTTCAACTGCTCCTTGGAAGAGTTATTTAATTAACATTAAAATTGGGAATACAATATTTGAGGATATTCAAAATTAGTATTTTAAATTGGAATGGGCAGACACATTTTGATTGAATGTATTATATGTTATAGAAATAAAGAAAACTATAGCTTCACATCAGCTATTTTTGTATTGCAAGAACTTTCTATTTGCCCATTGTGAAAAATATAGACCAAAACACCAGGTGATTTAAGCTTTATTAACTGATGTTTACTTTTTTTTTTAGGTACAAAGCAGCCTTGCACCAATGTGAAGTATGTAAGAAAGAATTTAAAGGGAAATCAAGCTTGGAAATGCATTTTAGGACGCATTCAGGTATAACTTATAGCATATTTACAACATCACATCAAAAAACTATTTCGTAATATAAAAATGTCTAAAAGTGGTCATCTTAAAATGATAAGAATAAACAATTGTGTTTTACAGGAGAGAAACCTTACAAGTGCCAGATCTGTAACCAAACTTTCAGAATCAAGAAGACGTTAACCAAACACATGGTGATTCACTCAGATGCCCGTCCATTTAACTGCCCACATTGCAATGCAACCTTTAAAAGGAAAGACAAATTGAAATATCACATTGATCACGTACACGGAACTAAGGCTGCAGAACAGTCAGCATCAGAGCCCTCGGAGGAGAAAATAGTTTCTTTGCCAATGCCATATGATGATAAAGCTTATCACACAGAAGCAAAACAGTACATGGAGCAGCCCAAGGTATACCAGCCCGAACCAAAGACCATTCTGCAAAGTGTTCCCACGGAGGTCTGTGTTCCTGTGACACTGGTACCTGTCCAGATGCCTGAGGTTTCTGCTCAAGCTGATCTTGTAAGACACACCACTCCTCTTCCACAGCCACAGACACAGCAAACAGAATACCAGCCAGCCACAGACCTTGTCTTTTTGGAGAAGTATACACTTACTCCCCAGCCCACAAACATTGTTCACCCAGTTAGGCCTGACCAGATGTTAGGTCCTCAGGAGCAGTCTTATTTGGGAACTCTGCTTGGACTTGATACAGCCACGCCAGTTCAAAACATATCCAACTCTGAACATAGTCAATAAAAATACTCTTTGATGTACAGTATGTGTTATACAGTACGCTCTAGGTTTAGATCTTAAATATGAATGTAATTATAAAAATGTTTGAGGTATAAGTGATTTTAATATAACTGATGTAGAGAAACCATGTCATATGTTTTATTAATTTTCCAGATGTTTATGGGCCATTGCAATTCATAGCTGTAGAGAGTATTTGAAGTCTAGATTTCAGTAGCAGTTATAATAATAATTTTTAAAAAAGCTTAGCAAACTTTTAGGTTTTGGGGGGATTTGTTAAGATTGAAATTATGCTTAAGTAAATTGCATTGCAGTTTTTATGTGATCTGTAATTTGATTTACAAATGTTTGGTAAAAAAAAAAAAAAAAAAAAAACAGTGAAAGTAGATATTAAAATAACATTTTAATTATATATGGATGTGCAAGTGGCTGAATTTAAAGTGTTGTCCCAGTGTTTTGAAAAAAGAAAAGTAAGCACATTTTGGTACCACACATAAGATAGAGATTTGACCACAATTGCACTTAAGCAAATTTATGTTTGGCAGATGTTTCTCTAATCATGGTCAGCATATGGACTGGCATTATCCTGTGTCACCATCATTATTGATGGAAAAACTGCACAATGTATGGACCTTTACTGTATTTCAGTTGCATTAAAATTGTTTTATGTACAGTACATTTGTCATCATTGTGCTACTAAGCATGTTACATGTAAATTGTAACATTTCCTATTATATATGTACACACACAAAACAATACATATATCTAAACAATATCTGTAACAAAGCTGTAATAAACAGAGTTGTAGTTTGATAGCTTGAAATTAGGTTGAGTAGTGCTATATTCACAAAATATTAATGTTAACACAATTAAGAGCAAAAACCAAATGATGCGCTGATGTTAAAAAGCTTAAACTAAATAATTCACGAGCCATGCAGGTTTCATGCAACTTCTAAAGATGCCCATTTTGTTTTACAATTAATGGTGCAAACAGTTCGATGGTTAAAATGCGTTGTGATTATTTAGATCATAATAATCACATTATCTGGATTATTTGCAACCATAAATTCTGCAAGTTCTTTGTATTCCTTTATCAAGCGGTGGTATGTCTTGTAACTTTGGAGCCTCTTGGAGTGAACATTCTATTCTGACATCATCTTAACATCATCCTCAGAATTTTTGAAAATCAACAAGTTTACTGCACTGTGTTACTTTTCTTTCTACACAGCGGAAGGGCTTTTGTCTGAAACGTCCTGAAATAAATAATTTTTTAATCATTTAAACTTTTTGTGTACATTACTTTTGTTATTTTCTGAATATTTTTTTCTTATCTATAATCTAAGTAGTTATCAAAACTAGTCATTGAAAGTGCCAGAAGATTTTGCCCAAAAAGTTGCTAGGGCAAGGAGGGGCAGTGTTCAACAACACTGACGTATAGACAGAACATTAATTTAATTTATTTTATTTATTTCTTAGCAGACGCCCTTATCCAGGGCGACTTAGAATCGTAAGCAAATACATTTCAGGTATCACAGTACAAGTAATAATTAATATTTTGGTATAACTTTAAACAGATTGGTATAGAATATATTTACTAAGACAAGAACAAGGCAAGGCAGTTTGGTTCTGATGACCTCACTTCCTAGAGATTTAAACAGAAACTTTTCCTAGAGATTTAAACAGAGAAAACTTTTCTGGTTGGCTGTGTTTTGTTTTGCGCTGACGATTGGATAATGCGTTTCGAGCCTCTGTCTCTGATTGGTTGAGGTGGGAAATTTGAAATGTTTATGGGGCGGAGTTAAATTTTTACACCCATTGCAGCATCAGTCTAGTTTGAGATGTTGTTTAGTGAAGTGAAGTACTGCTTGTTTTGTAAACCTGAAGGCATGCAGAGCTGGTGTTAGGAATATGTTTTAAACTTGTTTGAAGTACTAAAACATGTCTGGGTTTATTGAAAAAGGCGTTTCGATGGACATTAGTCCAACATGCCGTGCCCAGGATCCCAAGAGCTTGTTAACTCAAGATACCAACAAGGAAAATAATGCATCTTGTCCCGTTTTATCCTTGGTTCATTTTTCAAGAGCTCCATTTCTGAGTTTTGAATCAGTAAAATTGGGTTACACCAAAACCGCAGTATTGGAGATTGAAAATCCTAATGATGATGTGACTGAAGTAACCATAGACAAATTCCCATCGGCCAAAGGATTTTCTGTGGAGAAAAGATATTTCATACTTCAGGTAAGTTTTAGCGTTTAACACGATGTTGTTTTAAATTGTTATTTAACTTGTTAAATAAAACAGTAGTAGCGTTGTAAATGTATTTCTGGGTAACAATATATTGCACTAGGGCAATTTGTTAATTATACATGTATTGTGAATCATGTGTTGGCGTTCCCTAACTCTGAGAACATGTGTGGGTTTTTAAAAACGATTTCGTTGAAAACGACACTTTTCTGTGTTTACATAATAGACATTTCCAATCACAATTCCGATAAATTCAACAATTCATCCATGTATACATGGATTATATTTTTCGGAAAGCATAAAGCAATTTCGCATACGCAGTGAGTAGGACGGGAACAGACTGGGCTCGGTTCAGTCAGTAAACTGAGGCATGCTTTATCAGGTATTTTAGACTTAAAATTTGCACAATCTTATACTGTATTGAGCAGATTATTGTCCTGTTCTGTTTTAATTCCTCAGCGTGTTCAAACTGTCCACTCCTTGCAAAAAGCTCTTCCGACTGTGCCTTCCTAAGTTTACATGGTACTGTTACTAGTTTTCAGTGCACTTGCATAGCTATTCATTTGCTGCTCCAACGGTATGCAGTTTATGTTAACTATTTATAATGGAGTTTTCTTTTAATCAAATACTTACACTTTATTTAAATTAATAAATGTATCCGTAACTAGACAGATTGATCCGTGCAAACTGATCGATGGATGAAATCTCATATTCATTTATTATTTTATTGATAAGGAACAATAAATACGACACACAATATAAAAGCATCCCTTAGACTATCCAAAATCACTGAGCCGTTTATAAGTTGCCAAGCAAAACTACACAAGTTTTTTCTCCCCATTTATTGCTGCTTTTTATGTCTTGTTTTGTTAACCTTTTTTACAAAAAGTTCAGATGAAATATTTACAGAAGGTACTACTGGTTTCTTGGTCATGTGACCCAGCATTAGCCAATTGGGATGCGAGTGTTAATCTGACAAGGGTGTTTAATGCGTATGTCAGTGTTTTGCCATAAGGTGTCTTCTGCACAATTGTAATAATGTGCAATATATTGTATAACCGTATTGATTTGATATTTATTTTTACATTGTTTTTGAAGAAAGAACTACTAATTAGTGTATTTACTACTGTAGCAGAGTAGACTACTGCTTCCATTTACCTTTTAATGTGCAGAGGATGCAAACATAGTTCTGACACCCTTTTATTTATTATTTATTTTTAAAATAATTATTGATTTGTATTATATACCCAAAAGTAATATACAGTATAGGAAGGTTGAGATACGACAACAGCTGGTTCTTGTAAAATCAATAGGTACTGTATACGTTTGCCAGACAAGGTTCAAAGATGGCAGAAAAAATAAACTAGGCGTTCGCAAATGAATTTGCATGGGCACTATTTGGCTTAACACTGGTATATAACAGTCCCAAATATGTGTCTATGGAAATACATTGAAATGGCAACATGCTAAAACAAAACTCGTTCTCCCAACTTCCGTTGTTCTGGTATTAAGTCTCGTTTTTGTGTGTCCAAAAAGTTTAATCATGTTGCTGTGCTGTTTTGTTTTCTGGCATGAAATATGGATGTATAGTTGTTTTAATAATCACGTGTGTGTCAATGATGTCTAGTTTGTACATGTGCAGTACACAATGTTTTGTGAAGTGTGTTTACATGACACAAGTTGTTTTTCGGAATACTATTGGAATATTCCAAGTGGTGTTTTCCAAAAACTAAATTTCAGAATTTTCCAATTTACGTTTTCTGAAACTTTACCTGACATTTTGATGTCGGAATTACTTTTCTGAAAACTCTCTTGTTCATGTAAACGCAGTGATTGTTATGTAATATACTTTAAAAGTTCCAAAACTAACCATTGGTTAGTCAGTGTGTAAAGTTAAATATTTACAAATTGTATTACAGCCAGAAGAAAGAACTCTTCTCTCCATAACATGGACCCCATTGGAAGAAGGAGGGATAAGGGAACTAGTTGTTTTTACTGCAAATGGCATTGTTAAACATCAAGCCATTTTACTTGGAAGAGCAGAAGCACCAAAAAAGAAGAAAGTAAGTACCCCAATGTTAGTGCCAAAAGGGAAGAACCAGGATATTTGTGATGCAGCATTGGATTGCTTGATAGTGCATATTACTGGGTCACAGGGAATTTAATATATTTGTTGTTTTGTTTTAGAGAAGCCTATGGGAGTCCATTAAAAGAAAGAAGCCTTCAGAGAAATCTGACTCCTTTAAGGCTAAAAAAAATGAGGCAGTGCAGCCAAAAGCTGCAAACAAAACCTTCCACGTTTCCCGTAAAGTGGAATATACAAAGACAGAGTGGGTACGAGGGCCACTTCAGCCATGTGCCAATGTGACAGTGACTGAAGATAAGACCCCAAAAGACCGGTCGAAGTTTAAAGGAATATCCGTATCGCCAATTGGTGTTGCGCAACAGCAAACTTATACTCCGGGTTCCCTCAGAAGGTCCACAACTTATTCTGTACTGGATAAACTTGAAAGTGATGACTCGCTACTAGAGGAGAAACCAATTGTTCAGACTATTCTTTACCCCGATGAGACTGAGAATATTGAGTATACGAGCGAGAACACTTTTTGTGAGTTGACGACTGTATCTGAGTGTGTGAAAACAAATATTGTGAGAATACTTAATCGAACACACTCTCCTGTAAGTACTCCTGATCGTGTCACAGTTCCCCTCACCCCAAGCCAGAATCGAATGTTAAGTCCTGATTCTTTTCTAAACAACAGCTATGTGCCGAGTGGAGACCATGAACTTTCATCAGTGCCTTCTATATTGTCACCAGACCAATTTCTTAAAGATGCACTGGAAGCCGTTCAACCTTGTGTAACAAAGACATGCCAGGAGAGTGTGAAATCTCCTCTTGAAGCATCAAGTTTAGAGTCTTCAGCTTCTCCAGATTCATTAAATGAAACAGATGATGGCACACACTTCCAATATACTGCCAGAGCAGTTGACCATGCTCATCTGCCAGAAGTGTCCTTTGAAGATTTGGAGCCTGCTAAGACCAGGTTAACATTCTTTGTTAAATCAAAGCCTGATGATATTCAAGTGAAAGAGGAAAAAAATGATATTCAATCTCCTGATGAACCTAAGAATCTACCAATTATATCAGCAACCATTGTCAAAAGCAAAAGTTACTTTGTGAGGGAAAGTAAACCCGAGCCTGAGAGAGAAACATCCAGACGACGACTCTTGGAACCAGAATCTGAAGTGCCTGTCAAAGCAAATTTAAGTAGACCCAAAGGGGTTGCATTCCATAGTCTCCCTGTTGATTCTGATGTAAGGCTAGAAGCTCCAACTACAAAACCAGTTCTCCAGAGCAGAAAGAGAAAAGGTGAAGAATGTCTAGAACATAAGTGTGATCAGAATGACCAACATTTGGAAGGAAGTAAAAGGAACAGGGCAATAAGGCCTGAAGTGGAGACAAAGAAACCAACCAACGCAAGAAGAAATACTACTAGGAGTTTGAGTGGTACAGAGCAGAGGCTTCAGAAAAAGAGACTGGGTGAGCTTTTACTTTTGTGTTATTTTTGTTTTTACTCTTATTTTGAAACGTCAATTGATGTAAATTTAACCAGAAGTAGAAATATGTAAAAACATGAGAAATGTTAAGTCTCATCTATCCACCTGTATTGATAAGTTATGCATGGTTTGTCAAAACCCTATTGTGGGTTATTTTTATTTATTATTTTTGTAATGTAAAATGCACATTAAATATTGCTACAAAGTATCATAACAATATAGTTAATTTACCTAATTCATAATAATAAAAATCTTACCAATGTGTATTTTGCTGATTTAAGATCAATCTTGGAATTAGTAATCATTAAGTACTGGATGACTGTTCAAGATGACTCTCTATTCAGCCGTTTACTAACAGTTTCACTTGTAATTTTATACTTTAGTTTCATTGGCCTTAAAATCATCAGCGATGCCCTCTGTGAAAACTTCAAAACCAGTGGAGGTTCTGCAGTCACAGCTGATATTTTCTAAACCAGCAAAAACAGGTAACATTATATTTGAGTTAATACAGTACACCCTCGTTATAACGCCCTTCATTATAACAAACCTTCGGCTATAATGAACCTAGCCCTTGGACCCCCCCCCCCCCCCCAAAAAAAAAAAGATACTAAATACAGTGTCAACATCCCAGTCTGCACGCACGGGATGCCACCTCCGCAGTGAAGTCAACTCTTTTGCCTTGATAAAGTGCGTGCTGTGTAACTGCCTCTTAAATGAAAATCATTTGTTGCAACAAAGCTGGAAACTATATTGATCATTTGAAAAACTGAATAACGTAGGCATATCTCTGTCATGAATATAGGTTGTCAAAAAGCACTGTTTTTGGCTTGTTCAGCAACAATGCGGCAAAGCAAAACTGAAAAAATTAATGGCAGATTGATTTTAAAAGTTCAGCTTGAATTCTGGATTTTTGCTTTTTGTACTGTTTAGGCCTAATTCTTTAGTGAATAGGATTAAGTAAAGGCAGAATACTGCATACATGAGACGAACAGGTACATGTAATTCTACTTTTATTCACAATCTCCTCTCATTAAATTACTTTAACCGCTTATTGTTCATTTTGATTGTCATTTTGCTGTAACAAACCCCTTGATATAATGAACAAAAAGCTTAGACCCTAGCAGGTTTGTTATAGCAGGGTCTACTGTATGACAACATTTTAAGTTTTCTTTGCTCCTGTTTTTATTTTTTTATAAAAGCTGTGTAGTTTTTAAAAAAAATATTATTTAGTTAAAATAAGTAGAGGGGAGGGAAGCTTTGAGTGATGCAGTGCTGTTGGAGATTTTAATCTCAACCCTCTGAAATTGATTAGAATCCCTAACTGCCAATCATGCCCAGCCTCTGTTACAAATGCATTACACAAACCTCTGTTCTCATTTCAGGGTCTCTGTCCTTAAAATCAAATGGCACTGCATCTTTGAAGATGGCTAAATCTGCTGTTGCTGGGGTAGCACAGTCACAGCTGACCTTTATAAAACCAGTACAAACAGGTAAAAAGAAATCTAGGAGGGAGTATTACAATTGAAACGTTTAGGATTTGTTTTAGGGTGGGGGGGGGGGGGGGGGGTTAATTCAGTTGAACTTTATATTTGCTTGGGCCGATTCAGTGGGTGAAGTGGTATGTTTTTATACATGTGATTTGTAGAGCCTGTGCATTACCAGTACACAATCTTAAGTGTTTATTTTATAGTTATACCAAGGCACCCTCTACCATTTGCTGCCAAAAATATGTTCTATGATGAACGTTGGATGGAAAAAGAAGAGCAAGGCTTTACTTGGTGGATAAATTACATTCTTACACCGGACGACTTTAAAGTTAACACAGAAGTTTCTAAAGGTAAGTGCTAGGGGTGGTATTTGATCCAAACAGAGTCGTACCACATTCTAAATCCTTTCTAAAAGCCTTAATTGTTGCATTGATTGTGAATTTGGTGAACCCATAAAAACCACAAACTTTTTAAATCTTTTAAATTTGTATTTAAGATTCATGAACCAAAACCAGTAGATGTATTGTTAGACTAGTATTCAAATTTGTAAAGAGAATTCAGCACCTAGGAAAATCTTTAATACAATAAATCCAATGTAATGTCCTCCTTTTTTTTTTTTATTTAAATGCTTCCTTTAGAAAAGTGGTATTTTATATTATGTTTAATTTTTTTTCAGTGAATGCTGTTTCTCTAGTTTATGGAGCTGAGAATCAGAACAGAATCCATGTTCCCAAAGCACCAACCAAAGAGGAAATGTCGTTCAAGAAGTATACTGCCAATTGCAGATTGAATCGTCTTCGGCGTGCAGCTTGTCGTCTTTTTGCATCTGAAGACATGGTAAAGGCCATTAGACGGTTGGAGCTTGAAATTGAAGCTCGACGTCTCCTTGTTCGGAAGGACAGGCATCTCTGGAAAGATATTGGTAAACTTTGACTATTTAATAAAATTTAGAGTCTGTTTAGTGACTTTACGCAATGAAACATGCTTGCCACTATGGCAGTTGAACGAGGAAATGTATGTAATTTAAAATCTTACCTTTTTAAAGGTAAAAACAGAATACATTGTAAAACATGTTCATAAATAAATGTAGATTGAAAGACTTTGAACTTTGTATGTATATACTTTTTATGTTTTATGAATATTTGTTTTCCAGTTATATGTATTGCTCACATGAGATTAATGACGCTTTTTCGTTTGTCTGTTTAGGTGAACGTCAAAAGGTTTTGAATTGGCTGTTGTCCTACAACCCCCTATGGTTAAGGATAGGACTCGAGGTAGGTCAATAGCTACAGTAAGCATTTTATTTTTTATGTAAAGACCAAAGGAAGAACTTCCATAATGCGAACATATGTGCTCATATATTTTACAGCATTATTGGCCGTTGATCTATTATGTTTCATGTTTGATGTAAATTATGAATGCGTTCAACACTTAATTTTTTTGTCACTTTGTCTATTGACAAATAAACGATTTTAATAAAAAAAATAAGCAACATTCTTTTTTTTTATTATTAAAAGACAATTTTTGGGGAACTTGTTTCCTTGGAGAGCAACAGTGACGTTATGGGCCTGGCAATGTTCGTTCTAAGTCGTTTACTGTGGAACCCAGACATAGCAGCTGAATATAGACACCCCAAAGTGCCTCACCTCTATCGAGACGGTAAGACAATAGTGTGAAGTACCTGTAAATAGTGAAACTGTTTTACTTGGGTTACAAAACTTTTGGCTATTTTTGTCTTGCTACTGAATTTTCAGTGACGCTTAAAATCCTATATTTATTCCGTTGGTCATTGTTAAAGCCTTTCTGTTTTTGCTTTCCTACACTTAGGTCACGAAGAGGCGTTGTCTCGCTTTACCTTAAAAAAGCTGCTGCTGCTTGTTTGCTTTCTTGACCGAGCAAAACAGTCTAGGATAATTGAGCACGACCCCTGCTTGTTTTGCCTGGATTCTGAGTTTAAGGTACTTAATACTTTTTACACTTTTTGACACACCAGTACCTGAAAATTACACAATGGAAACGTGAATGTTGAGTCTTCATGTTGTATTTGAGGATTCATGGAAATCACATAAGCACCTGCTCATTTAAAATCTGTTTTAGAATTCTGACTAAATCAGAAGTTATTTTTTCCTAAACCTTTCTTTTTTATTTTTTTTTATATAAATATATATATATAAGACTACCAAGGACCTTCTGCTGGCTTTTTCAAGGGATTTTCTAAGTGGTGAGGGGATTCTGTCCCGCCATCTCAGCTACATGGGTTTAGCTGTTTCTCATGCTCAGACCCCACTGGATGAATTCAACTTTGCTGTAAGAAATCTTGCTACTGACCTGCGATGTGGTGTCCGCCTTGTGTAAGTAACCATAGAGGAGGTGTGGTGTTTTTATTTGTTGTTTTTTTTAAAATTACTATATAAACTATAAATGAGAAATTCCTGATGAACAAACACTTCAAGTGTTGCTTGAACTTGGCACATCCTGTGTTTGCAGGAGAATTATGGAGCTGTTCACACAGAACTGGAGTCTGTCAAGTAAACTAAGGGTTCCTGCCATTAGTCGCCTTCAAAAGATGCATAATGTTGAGGTTGCACTACAAGTCCTTAGCGCGAGAGGGGTGAAACTAAACGATGAGCATGGTAAAATAAAACAAATTAATAAATCTCTTTTGGGAGGGGAGGTGTTAAAACATAAGAATTAATAATGATTTATGTTTTCAGGTTCAAAAATCGACTCCAGAGATATTGTGGATGGGCACAGAGAGAAAACTCTAACACTGCTGTGGAGAATCATTTTTACCTTTCAGGTAATGAGCTGTTACTGTGTAAATGTTATGCTTTAGTTCAGTTTTCATGAAAAATCTGTTCGCTTGTTAATTGTCAGCAAAACTTGGTTGCATAAGTATTCAGCCCCTTAAGTCAGTACTTGGAAGAAGCACCTTTTACAGCAATTACTGCTACAAGTCTTTTTGGATAGGTCTCTATAGCTTTGCACAGTAGAATGGTGAAATTTTTGCCCATTCGTCACGGGAAAGTTGCTCCAGTTCTGACAAGATTGTTGTTGGCTTTGTGCTTTGGGTCATTGTCCTGCTGAAATGTGAATTTCCTCCCCAGTTTCAGAGTCTTGGCTGACTCAAACAGGTTTTCCTCAAGGATTCGCCAGTACTTTGCACCATCCATTCTCCCCTTTATCCTAACAGGCTTCTCAGTCCCTGCTGAAGAGAAGCATCCCTACAACATGATGCTGCCACCACCATGCTTGACAGTTGGGATGGTGTTGACTGGGTGATGTGCAGTGTTGGGCTTGCGCCAGATGTAACACTTGAAATTTTAGACCAAAAAGGTCCAATTTGGTCTTGTCTGACCACAAAACTTTTTTTTCCACATGTCTGCAGTATCTACATGCTTTTTTGCAAACTCTGTATGTGCTTTAAGACGAGGCTTTTTGAGTAATGGGTTCTTTCTTGCCACCCGTCCATACAGGCCAGCTTTGTGTAGGGACCGGCTTATTGTTGATGTGTGAACACTGACTCCCATCTCAGACACAAAACTTTGCAGATCTCTCAAGGTCATTCTTGGCTTCAAAGTGACATTCCAAACCAGTTTCCTGCTTGCCCAGCTGCTCAGTTTGGGAGGGCGACCTGATCTGGGTAGTGTCTGGTTGGTATGATGCATATTCCACTTCTTAATGATGGACTTCACTGTGCTGAGAGAGATAATCGGCACCTTTTTGAAATTTTCTTGTACCCTTCTCCTGCTCTGTGCCTCTCTACCACTTTATCCCTGACTTGTTTCGAAAGCTCCTTGGTCTTCATGGTTGTTTTTTTGGATCACTATGTGAGTTGCAGTGTGAAAGTCTTTATATACCTGCTGGAAATTTATCTATACGTTAAACCACTTTGAGTACACACAGGCTGAAACCATTTCACAAATTTTGTGACCTTTCAAACAAATCATTTGCACTTGAGCTGATTTAGGGCTGCAGTAGCAAAGGGGTTGAATACTTATGCAACTGAGATCAATACTGTTTTTCTCTGTAAATCTTAATTTATATTCTATGCATTTTTTTAACTTTATCAATGTGGAGTAGTTTGTGTAGATTCTACATGTAAAGTTTAATTTGAGAGCTTTGTGGAGTACGCTCAGGTGCCAAAAAAATGTGAAAACTTTGCATGGGGTTGAATACTTCTGCAAACCCCTGTATTTTAATTTTATTTATTTATTTTAAATATATGCAGATTGAGATCTTACTTGATGAAGTGCAGTTGAGAGAGGAAATTTCTTTCCTTAAACGGGCATGGACAACACATCAGAAGCTTGCATCTCTACGGTCCAATGGGGTTCCAATTGACAAGAAAAAAGACTGCAGTGTAGATTTAGACTACAGCACAAAAGTGAAACTCCTGATGGATTGGGTGAATGCTGTATGTGCATTCCACAACATTAAAGTAAGTACATTTATTTATTTTATTTAGTACACAATATAGAATGCACATTTTAAATAAAATATCTTTTATTTTGTTTCTTTTTTCCCAGGTTGAAAACTTCACTGTGTCTTTCTCAGATGGGCGTGTTCTTTGCTACCTTATCCATCATTACCACCCTTGCTATTTAGCATTGGATTCCATTGGCCAGAATACAACACAGACGGTAGAGTGTGGTCAGCGTGGTACAGTTGGGCTCAATTCTTCAGCGAGTGATTCTGATGACAGCTCATTGGACATTTGGACAGGATCAACAAACAGTAGTAAGGATCGTTCTCGTGATGTTGCACTTTCTTTTTAAATGATAGGATGTCTGCTGAACATGCAAAATTGTAATTATGTTCAGCTTGTACTCTCTAACTGTAGTCATCCCTGTGTTGTAGTAAGTCCTCCACTGCTGTTTTTAACTGCTCCTATCTGTCAGGTTTTTTTTCACTCCATTGTTGAGATGGGTCAAGTTAAATGATCTGTCTTTCTTTTTATAGCAATTACACCACCAGTGCTTTTCAAAGAGCTGTTGGAGAGTGAGAAGCGCAATTTCCAGTTGGTGAACACTGCCGTTGCTAACCTTGGGGGAGTACCAGCCATGATCAGCCATTTAGACATGTCCAATACTATTCCAAGTGAAAAGGTACATTCTGCCGTCTTTTCTATTAACATTTAAAATATTCCATATTATATTTTTACTTGTACTTGTTGCATAAATGTTCAGTTGTTTTCAACACAAGACAATGAAGTATACTCTATTAATGATACACACTATAATACTGTGTTTACTATTCTTGACCTTTTTTTTTTTTTTTTACAGATTACATCTTAAAATAAAATAGGTGTGCGCAATTTTTAAACCAGCAAAACTAATGAAACATCTGTTTTCAGGTGGTTACTTGTTATCTATCTTTCCTGTGTGCTCGACTTCTGGATCTAAGAAAAGAAGCAAGAGCTGCCAGGGTGATCCAAGCCACTTGGCGAAAATACAAACTGAAAAAGGAGCTTCGACATTATGAGGTATCCTATTTACTGTGTACTAAACACAATGACATATTGATCTTGGAACAATAACCCACGACAGCGTATGGCAAGCCCATGCTGTCTGCACACCTCAGATGGGTTATATGAACGGTCTTGGTGGATTATTGCAATTATAAAATGGTTCCCAACTCCAAAAAAACAAATGGCACTAACAAAACAATGTCAGAGGAGGGCGTTAGCTTTACCCTTACCTCTTTAAATAAATAAACAAGTATTGCTCACTCAGATCATAATAATAAATACAAGTTTGAACACTTGGTTTGTAGAATACTTTACTAACATTGAAACACGTAGTAGTAATGATGGATGAGACAGCAAAGCATGCAGCAGGTGATTGCAGTCATGTGATTGTGTTCAGCCAATCACGGAATTTGGTTTATCCAAGCCAATGCTATGTTCCTCTAAATGAAATACAAATTTGGCCATGAAGTGACATTTGCTGCACTATTAAAATCCCATTGAGGGGATTAGACCTGTGGGTTATTGTACTTGCTCCGAGTTAAACTATGGGAATTCTCCAACTTTGGTCACTTCTATTATTAAAGACTGCTTTTTTTCCCATCCAGGAATTTGATTTCATCATTTAACTATAATTGTGATTGTCTGCAGGAGAGAACCCGAGCTGCTTGTATCATTCAATCAGCAGCTGTTAAGTTTCTCTGGTGCCGCAGACAGGAGAAGAAAGCCATTGCTGCAGTCATCATCCAGGTAGCATGGAGAGACCATGTAGCAAGGAAAAAAGCTAGAGAGAGAGAACTGGAACAACTTTATATTCTTCAGAATGCTGCAGCAACAGTTATTCAGGTATACTTTTTAATACTTGATTTATGGCATTATTTGTAGAGATCTTGAAGATCCTAGGACTAAATAATATGTGTTTGCCTGTAAGTTTGATATTAGTTGTGTTATTTAGTTTAAATTCTGAATCCTCTTTACTTCAATAGGCCTACTGGAAGAGATACTCTGCATCGAAACACTTCCAGGAGCTACGATACTATACTGTTGTTCTGCAAACCCGGATAAGGACAAAGATTGCACTGGCTGCATATAAAAAGATTCTTTGTGGAGTGGTATCGATACAGAAACGTTTCAGGGCCTGCCTCTTGGCTAGAAAAGAACGTCAAAAGTATTTAACACTGAGGACATCGGCTACAGTAATCCAAAGGGCATTTAGAAGATGGAAGAACCGCACATTGAAAAGGCAAAATAGTGCTGCTGCAGTAATACAAAATGCATTCCGCAAATGGCAGGTACAAAGACTTGCTAGAAGAAATGAAGCTGCTGTCAAGATACAGTCCTGGTACCGCATGTATAGATTCCAAAAACAGTATTTTGATGTCCAGCAAAAAGTTATCAAAATACAGGCATGGTTTAAGAGCTGCCTGGCTAGGCAGTTGTTTCAGAAAAGGAAAGAGGCTGTTTTAACCATCCAGAAACATTTTACAGCTTACAGATTAGGTCACGCTGAACGGCAAAAGTACTTGCTTGCTCGCAAAGCAGCAACAGTTATTCAGTCCTATTACAGAGGTATGAAAGGACGCGAGTTTGTCAGGCAAATTAAAGCGGTTTGCCTCTTTGAAACCCTTTGGCAAATGAAAAGGGAAAGGGTTAAGTTTTTACATAAGAGACAAAGTGCTGTAATTTTGCAGTCTCACGTAAGAAGGTGGCAGGCACAGATGAGTTACCAGAAAATGAGAAAATCTATCTCTTTAATCCAGGCTTGCTACAGAGCATATCTTTTTAAAAAGAAGATGCAGAACGAATACAAAATAATCCGATCTGCAGCCATTGTTCTACAATCTGCATACAGAGGAATGCAAGCTAGAAAGAAGGCACACATCCTAAGGTCTGTGATAAAAATGCAGGCCTACTATCGTGCTTATGCTGCCCAAAAGGAATTTAGAAAGATGAAAGAGGCTACCATTAAAATTCAAGCTTATGTGAAAATGGTGCAAACTCGCCGCCATTACTTTAACCTTAAAAAGGCAGTACATGATGTTCAAAGAATGTATAGAGCTAATAAACTCTGCCTCCTACAGAAGATGGAATACAGAAAGAAGAGGGAAGCCTGTGTTTGCCTACAGGCGGCTGCCAGAGGGTATTTGAAGAGAAGACAGATACAGACTTGGAAAATGGCTGCAATTAAAATTCAGTCTACCTTTAGAATGCACAAGGAAAGAAGTCGCTTTCTTGAAATACACAGCGCTGCTCTTGTTGTTCAGAAACATTATAGAGCACACAAAGAATCCAGCATATGCCAAAGCATGTTCTTGAAGCTAAAAGCAGCAACTGTGTGTTTACAGGCATCCTACAGGGGATGTAGACTGCGTAAAATCATTCGGCTTCAACATAAATCTGCAACTAAAATACAGGCGGCTTTCAGAGCTCATGCTATGAGAACGAAGTTTCTACAAACCAGACATGCTTCAGTTGTAATTCAGAGACAATACAGGGCCTTCAAAGCTGGACAGAATCAGAGAATGCAGTATATGAAGATTAAATTAGCTGCTGCTACTCTACAAGCAGCCTATCGTGGGCATGTGGTACGCAAAGAGGTACAAAAGCAACACAGAGCTGCAGTGGCCATTCAGACAGCTTTTAGAATGTACAGAGCTCAGAAAAACTTCCATGCTTTAAAGAATGCAGTTTTAATTGTTCAGCAGCATTACAAAGCTAAACTTGTTGGTGGAAAACAACGACAGAAATATCTTGTTTTTTGTGATTCGGTAGTGAAGCTTCAGGCTGCTTGGAAAGGAAAAAGTGTAAGAATGGAGATAAAAAAACAGCATACATCTGCAACAATTATCCAATCTTGCTACAAAACACATGTGATGCAAACAAAGTTCAAATCAATTAGGCTGGCAGCTTTAGTAATACAGAGACAATACAGGGCTTACAGTTTGGTGAAGATGCAACGTTCTCGGTACCAGCAGACCAGAAAAGCTGCAGTTGCCTTGCAGGCAGGTTTCCGTGGGATGAGGGTCAGGAGACTGCTGCAAGAACATCACAAGGCAGCTTGCACAATTCAAACCGCATTCAAAGCTTTTATGTGCAACAAAAGACTTGCATCGCTTAAAACTGCTGCAGTTGTTTTCCAGAGAAGATATCGGGCCTTTGTAGTCGGCAGATCTCTGCGTCAAGAATATATTGAACTTCGCCAAGCTGCAATTAAGATCCAAGCAGTTTATAGAGGTGTCAAAATAAGAAAGGACCTCAAGAACATGCACCAGGCTGCCATTGTGATTCAAGCACATTTTAGGATGCACAAAGTACGACTTCCTTACTGTGCTATGAGACTGGCTGCAACCATAATACAACATCAGTTCAGAGCTTGTATGAAAGGGAAACAGGAACGTGAAAAATATTTGGTAATAAGAAAATCTGCTATTACCATTCAGTCAGCTTTCAAAGGCATGAAAGTTCGCCACCAGCTAAGAACCATGCACAAAGCTGCAACACTGATTCAAGCATGTTATCGAAAGCACAAACATCATGTGCATTTCAAAAAGCTTTGCTGGGCTGCAGCAGTGGTGCAACAAAGGTACAGAGCAACCAAACTAATGAATGATGAAGTCAAGAGATACAACACAATGAAAAATGCTGCAGTTTCCATTCAGTCTGCTTTCCGTGGCATGAAGATAAGAAAGCAACTGAAAGAAATGAAGAATGCTGCCAGACTAATTCAGAGGAGGTATAAAGCCTTTAGAGCTCGCCAGCAGTATCTTTCTTTGAAGGCAGCTGCTGTAGTCGTTCAGCAGAGGTACAGGGCCCATACGTCAGCAAGGCTTCAGCAGGAGCAATACTGCAGTGTGCGGGCTGCAGCTATTTCTTTACAGGCAGCATACAAAGGCATGGTAGTAAGGAAAGAAATTGTGAAAAGGCATCAGGCTGCCACTGTGATTCAGGCAGCATTCAGAATGCATAGAGTGATGATACCATTCCAAGCAATGAGACTAGCAGCAGTCCTCATACAGAGGCAGTACCGGGCATACATACAGGGTAGAAATGAAAGGGTGCTCTTTTTGAAATATCGGAACAGTGCCACTTTAATACAGGCAGCTTACAGAGGAATGAGGCTTAGACAACAGTTACGAGATGAGCACAAAGCTGCAGCAATAATACAAGCCCAATTCAGAATGTACCAGCAGAATTCTTACTACAAGAAGCTTCAGTGGGCCAGTAAGGTTGTGCAGCAAAGATACAGAGCCTGTAAAGAGAGAGATGCTGAGGTACAGATTTACAAGTCCAAGAAACAAGCTGCAGTGGTTGTTCAGTCTGCTTTCCGTGGCATGAAGTCCAGGCAATATGTGAAAGACATGCATAAAGCTGCCACCGCTATTCAAAGGAAATTCAAAGCCCATAGTGCACGTAAATGGTATCTTTCTCTTAAAGCTGCAGCTGTTGTAATTCAGCAGAAATATCGGGCCTTGATTGTTGAAAGACAGCTGAGAGAAGAATATAGTTCTCTGTGTTGTGCAGCCATTACCATACAGGCTGTGTATAGAGGTTTAAGAACAAGGAAGCATATCCAGCAAATGCATCATGCAGCTACAGTGATCCAGGCAGCATACCGAATGCATAGAGTACAGCTTAAATTCCAGGCAATGAGGCTGTCTGCAGTCATTATTCAGCTGTATTACATGTCTTGTCGTCAAGGCAAAAAAGACAGGGAAAAGTATTTGCAATTAAGAAAGTCTGCTTTGACAATTCAATCGGCATTCAGGGGAAAGAAGGTTCGACAGAATTTAGCTAAAATGCATAAAGCGGCAACCATCATACAGGCCTGTTATCGAATGCACAGACAAAAGAGTGATTTCAAGAGGTTAAGCTGGGCGGCCAAAGTTTTCCAGCAAAGATACAGAGCTCTAAGAACGAGAGATGCTGAAGTACAACGGTATAACAAAATTAGGAAAGCGGTGTCTTGCATTCAAGCTGCATTCCGTGCTAAACGAGAAAGAGAGCTGACTAACAGAAAGAGAGCTGCTCAACGTGTTCAGTCTTTTTTGAAGATGTGTGTTCAGAGACGCCAATTCCTGCAGCAAAAAGCAGCTGCAGTAGTCCTTCAGTCTGCATTCAGGGGCTATAGAACAAGGGTCTGTTACAGAGCAATGCGGCTTTCAGCAGTTGTGATCCAGCGGTGGTACAGAGCCTACAAAGTTGTTCAAAAACAGAAAGCAGAATACCAGGCAATAAAGCAAGCTGCAGTAACTGTGCAGTCGGCTTTCAGAGGAATGACTGCAAGAACACTGGCAAAGCAAAAGCGTGCTGCAATCAAGATTCAGTCTGTCCTTCACATGGCTGTCCACAGGAGGAAGTACATAAAACTCTGGTCAGCTGCAGTAACTTTGCAGGCTCATTACAGGGCAGTGGTAACTAAAAGAAAGTACACCAGTTACAAAACTGCAATCCTGACATTGCAGAAGCATTACAGAGCCCATCAGGCTAAGAAACTCCAGAGATCTGCCTACTTGAAGACACTGAGAAGTATCCACTTACTTCAAGCAACAATCCGGGGATATATTGCACGCAAAAGAATACAGATGCTGAAGAAGAGTGTCGTGAAAATTCAGGTAGGCTATTCCAACTCCTATATTGAACTAAACTTACTAATGTTATGGATTATCAGATACTGATAGTCTAACATGACTTCTCTGAAATTATTTAAGTAAAGCTGACAATAGAAGTCTCAATGATATGTGTGTTCTTTATATTAAACAGGCCTTTTATCGTGGACATGCCGAGAGGAGAAAGTTCCTTCATTATAAATATTCTGCAACAATAATACAGAAACATTACAGGGCATATTTACTACAGAAAGCAGAAAGGGAAATGTATCTGAAGGTGAAGACTTCTGCAACAGTTTTACAGGTATTCGGATTGATTGTCATGAAGTCTTTATCATTGTAACTGCAAAGATTGTTACGTTTTATATTTGCTTGGCAGCACAATGGGTCTTGGTTACATGTTTTTGTTTTATTATTATTTTTTTTAATCTGACCTGTGTCTTCAGTGTTTGCAGTTTGCAGCCGGACACCCCTGTATTGGTATTGCTGTATATTTGGGCTTGTAGATTATTCTGGGGAAGTGACTAGCAGTGTACAACAAGAACCCTTTCAACAAGCTTAAGTTACTGACAAAATGTACATGTGAACTGTTAGATAAAAAAAAAAACATACAATTCCCAGGTTTTGTATGTCTGATAAATAGGATAGCAATTTTGATTTTTGATTGCAATTGGGATTTGATTAAGTGATGGATACTTTACTGTATTGACTGTATGTATATCCAGTGACGTGTGTTAATTAATTTTGTTTATTAGGCAATGCTCAGAGGCTACATAGCAAGACGACTTGCTAAAAAAATGAGAGCAGCACAGAAAATACAAGCCTGGTACAAAGGCTGCATAACCCGCAGAGAGTATAGAAAAACACAGAAGGCTATTGCAGCAGTTCGTGGTTGTGTTCAAACAAGAATAATAAGAAACAGGTAAACCAGATTAACAAGTCCTTTTAAATTGACTTTCAGCACTAAATTGCGACCAGAAAGAAGCATAACAATAGTGTGTGTCCAATGAACGCCTTACTCCATACTGTCTTTGTTGCAACAATATCACTTTTGCTATGAAAGTTCATATCCAGCAGTGTAAGAGTAGAAACCTGCTAACTAAGACTCTTTGTTTATTTCAGATTTCTGATGCTCTGTCGCAGTGTAGGCATAATTCAGAGAAGGTGGAGAGAAACTATTGAAACAAGGAAAACTCACCAAGAATTCATAAAGATCAGGTCATCTGCTGTTAAAATCCAGGCTGCTTGGAGAGGATACAGCACAAGGAAACAGCATGATAAGGTAATCTTGCTTAATTAATTGTGGTAACCACTTTAGTGTATGAAATCGAGATTGTAAAATGTTTCCAGAGTAGTTTATTCAATGAAAAGTACTTGCTTGAGTCTAGATGAATCTATCCTATCTTGTTTTGTTTTGTTTTATTATTTTGTTTTCTTAGGAACAAAAAGCTGCCTGTCTAATCCAGGCACTGTACAGGGGATTTGTACAGCGGCAGAATTTTCAACAACAACGAAATGCTGCACTGACCTTGCAGAAGTATGTGCGTGCATGGCAGACAGGAAAAACTGAACGTTTGAAGTTTGAGAGAATAAAAAACGCTAGTGTCTCTCTCCAAGCATACTGTCGTGGCTGGCTGGTCAGAAAAAGGGTAATTTTTTTTTTCTTCCCTTATATTGTACATGCTCCCACCAGTGTTTTGTATGTGTGGGGTTATGTGACAGTCAAATGTTGATGCAATATTCATATTGTTTGTACTTTAATTTTTCTTTTAGATTACTGAGGAGACACAAGCCAAACAAAGACTACGCTTCACAGCAGCTGCTTATCACCATGTGTGTGCTATGAAGATTCAAAGAATGTTCAGATCTCATTTGGCACTGAAACGTGGAAGGCAGCAAATGCATTCTGTGATTTGCATACAGGTAAACAATTAATTCAAGAGGTATAAAGATATCAGTCTTGAATCGTGATGTGGTCTTTCAACTCTGATGCCACATGCTTCTATACGTGTTCCATGAAGTAGGTTAGATAGCTTCTATACTTCCACAATACGATAGATCTCAAGAGCAGGAATAAACAGTGCAATACTTGTTTGTCACTATGTAATATTTCTCTTTGCAGAGATGGATAACATCTAAATTACAGCGTAAAAAATACCTCAAGGACAGAGAAAAAATCATAAAGGTTCAGCGAGTTTTGAGAGCTTGGTTAAATCGCCGCTTCAGGGCTGCCACGGTTATTCAGCGAGCCGTGCAAAAATACCTGTGCAGGAGACGCCAGCAGAGGGTACAGCATGGGGTTGTCAAGATTCAGGTACTTTTTTTTTTTTCCCTCCATTTTTATTATGCACTTAAATAAATTTGAAGTGTGGTGATTTGTATATTGCAATGTTTTATAAACCTATGTTTTCTTTTAAGGCACTATGGAGAGGATTTTGTTCACGAAAGAGAGATGCCCCAAAAGTGGTAGCTATAAGGCGCCGTGTTGAAAAGGCCAACAAAGAAAGCAAAGAAGAAAACAAGCTTGGTAACAAAACTGCCACTGCTATTGACTATCTTCTGAGATACAAGGATCTGTCCTACATTATTGCAGCTCTGAAACATTTAGGTTTGTGGTGATTTGTTTTTTCTTTCTGTGGTATTTTCTTTCTCTGCCTTTACAGAAAGATCCAAGTAAAATGGCTTCAGAATTTTCTTAATGTGTTTTTGTGTGTGTACGCAAAACTGGTCTGCTATTTTCTTCCTATGCAATGTTCAGAATTGTAATGTGGCTCAAACCAACACGCTTTTGTTTTAGAACCATTTTCTTTTTGTAGCTGTTGGCTGTTAAGCACATCTGCTATGACAGATAACCTGTGTTCCCTTTTTCACAAAACCCTAAATCTAGCACATTCCTTCTTACTGACCTATTGGTTTTCTTTTACTTTAGAAGCAGCAACCAGACTTTCATCTGTGTGTTGTGAAAACCTTGCTGAGAGTGGAGCAATTTCAACGATATTCATTTTAATCCGAAGCTGCAATCGTAGTGTACCTTGCATGGAAGTAATTGCATACGCAATTCAAGTCCTTCTGAATCTGTCAAAGGTAAAGTTTGAATTTTTTTTTTATATAGTGCAAAAATGAAATAACCTGAAGAGCACAGCCGTATCATTGATTTATTACTTGCATATTACTGTCAGAAGGTATTGAGAGTATCAGTAGAAATCAGATAAGTGGCTATTCCTATTGGCACTTGTCACACTTGCATTTTATCTAGAAAATCGATAATTCAGGTGGTGAATTTGTCTGTACAAATGCCCATGTGATCCACGTACACTAATGCCCTTGTCATCTAAATTTAAGATGCAAGTTTCTTTCACTTGGTTCAGTGAATATTTCTCTGTTACACTTGATTTCAATCTACTCAACTTGTTTCCTCATACAGTATGAAAAAACCATTGGGGCAGTTTATGAAGTGGAACATTCCATTGACACACTGCTAGACCTGTTGCAAATCTATAGAGAAAAAGCCGGGGATAAAGTTGCAGACAAAGGAGGAAGCATTTTTACAAAGACTTGTTTCTTATTAACCATTTTGCTGCAAGATGAAAGGAACGCTTTGGTAAATATTTCCGGTTTTAATTCTCTAAGCCAAAGGTGTTTTTGCAGTATGCAATATTTGTGTTCCAGCTTCAGTGAATCATTTTTTTTTATTCAAAGATTTGGCCTACAATTTTTCGATTAGCATGCTTAGTATGTACAAAATTGCAATGTGCCAATTACTGGTATGTTCTTTATTTGTCTTTATTTAATGCAGGCAATTCGCAAGCTACCAAAAGCTGCAGATCGCATTTGCAGCATTTATAAGCTCACAGCCCGAAAACACAAGATGGATGCAAAACTAACAAGACAGAAGATGAATAAGTCCCTTAATGGTAGCTTCTTTGCCCAAGCAACTCCTGTAAAAACAAGAGTAGTACAAAAGTAAGTGTTTGTTTTCTCACACAATATTCCTTGAAAGAATTGTATGTGCTTTGCTGTGAGATTCCACAAAATAGAAGTTTGCAAAGTAACATTTGTTTCCTTTCAAATAGGGAATATTAACAATTACAAAATGGTTGTTCCCCTTTTAAGACACCTGAACCTGAAAACTTTATACCAAAGACACTTGTCAGAGGAGGGTGATCGAGGGCTGCTCTGCCCCTGCGAGCCTGAACTCACTACTCACCCTGACAGTATAGCCATTTTCTTTATCAGCCTAACCTGATTGATAAGTAAGTCCTCCTGTGTATTTTCGTGCTCCTTTTTTTAGCAGTTGCTTTTTAAAACCAAAACAAAATAAAAAAAACAACTATTTACTGGATCACTAAAATAATTGTTATTATTGCTAGCCGTGTTTCTGAATTTTTTTGGTATTTCAGCTAGTGCTGGTTAAGTCCCACTGTGGCCTTGTGTGCCGTGGGAAGCCTGCGGCTCTGTTGCCGTCCCTCACGGGATGTTAGCGCACCAAGTCGACAGCTTGTTTCAGCGGAAATGTACATATTTTAAGAATATTATTGTTGATACAATTGAATTACAGTATTGTTGCCGTGTGTTTCGCTTTGCGTTGGCTATCGGTTGTATTATATACTGTGTTTCTTTTTTCTTATAAGAAGGTAAGTATTGAAACCTGAGCAGCTACTGTGGGTGTTCCTACTTTAGCAGCTCATTGCTGTTTTAGTGCAGCTATCCAGCAGCACTATTACAAAGGCTTGTTTGCAAGCAGGCTATTTCATGTCACGTCCTGTTGACTACAAATTAGCCAGTGGCTGTGTGCATGTGGGCATCCCTGCTACTCTCCACAAACAGTACCCGATCCTAAGTGACCGAAGTTACTGTTCTAGGCTACTGTGCAGGCTACTGCTAGTCTCGTGTTTGCACTAACCAGTAGTTTAGCCAGTGGCTGACTTGCAGGTGGGCATCCCTGCTAATGTGCCACTAGCAGTAACTGCGTTTATCTCCCCTGTTCTCGCTTGCGAGTTCGGTATCGAGTCAGTACAGAGGCCCTGTGTCGGTACCGAGTGAACTGGGTTAGTACCGAGTGCAATCGAGTTGGTACAGAGTGTCGGTTCCGAGGTCTGTGTTGATACCGAGCGCACAGCACTATTAACCAATGTCTTGGTTCCATACGTGAGTCTCTGGCCGGGTAGCACGTCACTCAAAGGAGCGTTCCTCCCACTGGTAACACCGGATCCTCCAGCAGCCACTCCCCCTGCACCTTTGTAGGCAGTGGCTAGTGGTCTAGAGATCGATTGTACTGTCTGTCGCCACCTCTGAAGAGGCTAACGATAAGGACATGGGGCTCCCTTCGGATGATGCTGAATCGGATATTCCAATTACGCAGCTTCCACTGTCGTCGGCGCTTATGCCTTTTAATGCAACAAGTTACTGTGGCATTACAGGTTCCTTGGCCTGAAACAAGGGACGAGAGGCTCTCTATTTATGACGAGCAGCCCACTGGTTGACTACTAGCATTCTGTAGTTTACCAGGCTCAACTTATGGGGTCCCTCTCTGAGAACCATAGGCTCTCGTCTCAGCAACTGGACGAGCTGTGCCTAATTTCTAGGAACCTGCTACAGCTTAGCGGACAAGTAATAGGCAGAAACCTGGTAGCATTGGTGGCTGCGCGCAGGCAGCTCTGGCTCTCCCAAACACGTGTGTTACGGAGACAAGACGGCATTGCTGGACGCTCCGGTCACTCCAGGCCACACATTTGACCTAGCGGTAGATGAGATGCTACAGCAGTCTCACCGCGCAAGGGAGTCCACCAAGGACTTGCTGTGCCTTCTCCCCAACAGACCCCCTCCATCGGTGGCATCCTAAGCCCTAGTTTCAGAGGAAACCGGTACTACAGGGTGCTTTCACATTGGGTTCCACGGAGGCAAGCGTCCTTTCAAGCGCCCTGTGCCTAGACAGAAACCACTTGAACTACTGGGAGCAGTGCACCACAGACCCTCAATACTGTGCAAACTGGTTACTCTCTGCGGTTCCAACACGGCCCCCCTCCTTTCTGGGGCGTGGCAATAACATCTGTTACGGACCCGCAAGCTGCTGCTCAGGTGGCTCGGGAGGTAGCAGCGGGTCATTTGCATAGTACCCCCCCCCCCCCCCCAGCAAGAACGGTGGGTTCTACTCCAGGTATTTTCTGGTGCCAAAAAGGGATGGTGGCCTTGGACCAATCCTCGATCTCAGGAAGGTGAACCTTGCAGTCCATCAGGCTAGGCGACTGGTTCACCATAGTGGACCTGAAGGACACCTATTTCCACATCCCAGTAAAACCAGCGCACAGGAAATACCTGAGGTTTGCCTTTCAGGGAACAGTGTACCAGTTCTGTGTTCTACCGTTTGTTCTCTCTCTAGCCCCATGTGTTTTTACAAAATGCATGGAGGCTGTACTAGCCTCGTTGAGGACTCTGATGCCTCCTGAGTCCTCAACTATCTAGACGACTGGCTCTTTTGCACCAAGACTAGCAATGCCGCACGAACACACAGAGCTCGTCACCAACCCTCTACATAGGTTTGGCCTGAAAGTAAATCATGCAAAGAGCCAGCTAGCAACCACCCAGGTAGTGACCTATCTGGGGTTGTGCCTGGATTCAGGATGCATGTTGGCAACTTTGTCGGACGACAGACTGCTGAGAGTAACCTCCTGCTTAGAGCTGTTTCAGCTCGGCAGGGCACTACCAGTAATGGTCTTCCAGAGGCTTCTGGGCTTGATGGCAGCAGCATCAACACCCTCCCACTGGGTCTTCTGCATATGTGCCCTCCACAGGTTTGGTTCAACCGCATTGCTTGTCAGACGGTTTTGAACCGCAACCTCCTATTGACAGTGTCCTGACACTGTCTACAGGCACTCTCTTGGTGGACACAGCCAGCCCCTCTATGTCTAAGAGTAGCGCTGGGCAGCGTTGCCAGGAGAGAGGTCATCACCACAGACGCGTCCAACACGGGTGGTAAATGGAGTGCGATATGGCTGATATACCTGTCCTTGCAGAAATTTTTGGAGCAGGTTTGGGGGAGACTATAAACCACCAGGGTGGTTTACGGTCACCCAGTCTCAACCGTGTGGCCCACAGGCTCCTACTTCAGGCAGTCCACATGCCAGGGGTGGCCAAATGTGCTGTGGAGACTCCATCCCAAGGTCGTGAGCCTCATTTGGGATAGCACAGGGAGACCTCTTTGCCTCTCAGGAGTCGACACATTGTCCCCAGTGGTTCTCCATAAAAGGAAAAGGGGAACCTCTATAGATGCACTGGCACACCTGTGGCCAGCGCATCTAGACTATGCGTTTCCACAGCTTGCGCTGCTACCACCTGTGCTTTGGAGAAGGTCAGACAGGACCGGGCCAGGGTGCTCTTAATAGCCCCATACTAGGCCAGAGTTTGGTTCTCCCCTCAGCTCCTGAGCAGTCAGCCATGGGAGCTGGCGACGCACCACGACCTGCTCAGTCGGGCGCAGGGTACCCGTGGCACACCAACCCATCGAGCCTGCAGTTCTGGTATGGCCCCTGAACGGCCATCTGGGGTTATCAAAAAGGGTGATCGACATCCTACAAAACACCAGGGCAGCCTCTACTCGTTCCTAGTATGGTTACAAATGGGCTGTTTTTCAGACGTGGTGTTTGGCTCATGGTTTTGAACCCAGGACATTCCCTGTGGCAGTTAGGCCTGTACTGCAATTTTAACAGGACCTTTTTGATGAGGGGAAATCGCCCTCTACTCTAAAGGTCTATTTTGGCTGCCTTTTCAGTGTACCATGTAAAAATATATTTAGTCTCCCCAGGAGGTTTAAATGTAGTGCTTCTGAGGCGGATCTGAGCAATACACATAGTCTCTTCACCACAGACATGAACATGGACATAAACAAACAAGATAGCTGCTTCCGCATCCAGCGCTCAAAGAATATCACAGACATTTTGCCAAGATTTTTGAGATGTTATGGTAATAAAATAATGACTTGGATAGCATTATTGAGGATTTTGGTGATACGAGTGATCAGGAGATTATTTATCAGTATGCACTACTATGAAGAGATGTGGAAAATACAGCGAACAAGGAGTGTGGCAGGGTGGAGATGCAGTACTGAGTGTCCTGTTGATATGCAGTGCCTTTTAAACCCGTTTTATTATGAATAAAATTACTTTTAAACAGTGCGTATAAAATAAACAGCACGTGTGAAAATAAATTGGACCTGATGTGCCTGACAGGCGCTGAATAAATGGACCGCAAACGGTTAAAGGTCAGTTCATTCTAATGTTTACTGGAACACTGTTGTAGCATAAAGCATTTTTTGGCTAGCTTTGTAGCTCAGTGTTGTATACCATGTCCTTGTGACAGTTTGGGTGTACTCGCAGAACATTAGGCGAGTCCATACTAATGTTGTTTTTATTCCTGCTATGGTGGTATATTAATTACAGGCACAAGGCGTCTTCAGCTTGTCCCTGGTAGTTTTGTTATGTATGCTCCATGTCCTTGCGACCAGCTTGGGTATACTCACCCATTTTGTAATGGTTAATATTTCCTACTTGAAAGGGAACGTTAGGTTATTATCATAACTCTGGTTACCTGAAATAGGTTGCGGCGTCCTTAGTCGCAGTTCTTGAAGGAAAATGATGCTCGCGGGGGTGGAACAGCACTATGTTATGCTCCTCTCACAAGTGTCTTTGGTATAAAGTTGTCAGGGGAACACCCATTTTGTAATGGTTAATATACCTATTTCAGGGAACCAGGGTTATGATAATAACCTAATGAAATCCATAGATAATATCCAGAATATGCACTCCACTTTAGAATGAACTTTTAAAGAAATCTTAACAAAATGCTTTTCTTTTGTTAAAGAGAATTCAGGCCTGTAGTGCAAACAAAGTGAAGGGCTTGCCTAACTTGAATCCTGTGTTTTTCAATGTGTAAAGGTGTACAAATGAGAATATGGCATTGCTATACTGTAATTCTGGAGGAATGTATAATGCACCGAGGCATTCCCCCTAAGAGGATCTCTTCATACCTTGTCAAATTATTATTTATTTATTTATTTATTTATTTATTTATTTATTTATTTATATATATATATATATATATATAACAACTCATTTTGGGGGTGTGAATAGGATGGCTGTAGGGGTGACGTCACACCACAAAATGAATGCAACAGCAACCCTAAATTTAAACCAGTATCGTGCTGGTGTAGACCAGCATGGGTAGGAATTGTTTACATGTAGATATTTACTTTTACCTCCTCTCTACTTCCGTTCTCCACTCATGAACACTCAATCTAGTGCAACCAAAGCTGCAGGTCTTTAGTGGTGACCAAGGGATTAACTATCTTATTATCCCTCTGTCACATTTTGCACAGGTTTATTAATTCTGCGTGACCTGTCTGCTAGTTACATAATCCGTAGCTGACAGTCACGCATTCTCACAAGGTATTTTTAAAACAAAACAAATAATGGTGGATGGCACCTCTCTCATCCTGCCAAACATAATAAATCAAAACGCTGGCATATAAAATGTATAAATCATAATAAATAGCACGCAAATATACAACGGGGCGGGGCTCCCCGTCACAGGAGGCTACAACTGGCGATTTCAAGTTTATATAGTGTTTTAACTATTAATGGTAACTAATAAATTTGGAAAGTAATTTTACAGCCTGTTTACCAGTTATGTATTTTATTTTGTGTGTGTTTTTCAGAATCGCACCAGATTGGGTCTTAAGAAAAGACAGCATGAAAGAGGTGGTGGATCCTCTCCGGGCCATTCAAATGGTTGCTGACGCACTTGCTATTTGCCCTTAACTCTCTAAAAATGTCCACTGTCTTTATCCTGAAATGAATGATTTAGCTTATTTTATTAGTCAGCTGGTTTGAGTGGTGTACAGGTCTGCATTGTTGTGTTGAACTAAAATATATAGGTAGAAAAGTTTTTAAAACAACCCATTTTAAATTTAAAATGTACTTGGTAAAAAATGTTTTTTAAAAATGTAAATACTTTTTTCAAAAATAAATTTGTACTTTTCTGGTAACTCATTTTATTTTCAATGCAGTGCACACAACTTGATGGAATGCTGTACACAAAGTTGACATCAATCAAGGGCAAGGGTGCTGGATTTAAACCAGTGTTTCATTTATGGCATTTCTAAAATGATTTACTATAAACTAAACTGCACTTACTATTCAAACAGAAGTTGCTTGAAACATTGGTTTTCGAAGTTGTTGATTTGGGCCATAGCAGTTTTATGAGTAACTAAATCATGTATGTTCTTTGATTGGTAAAAATTAGGTGTAGCGGGCAGTAATTTTTTTTCAGAACTTGATTTTAATTTATATTTGTCAGTGTGATTTACAATACATGTAATTTGGGTGGGATAAAAACCATTTGGCTGATTAAATACATTTAAAAATAAAAACCTGAAAAGTCTTCAGTAGATCAGTATTCACCCACTTTGCTCTGACTCCTAAATAAGCTCAGGTGCAACCAATTGCCTTCAGAATTCACACAATAAGTTAAATGGAGTCCATCTGTGTGCAATAAAAGTGGTTCACATGATCACATTCAGATTATATACCTGTCTTTTAAAGCAAAGATACTATCATGAAGACCAAGAAGCTTTCAAAACAACTTTGAAAGACCTACAGCGTTCCATGGCTGAGATGGAAGAAACTGTCCATGTCTCAACAATAGCTCAGGTACTCCACAAATCTGGTCTGTATGGAAGTGGCAAGAAGGAAGCCATTTCTGAAAAAAGCCCATGTAAAATCCCACTTGGAATTTGCAAAAAGGCATGTGGGAGACTGGAAAGATGTGGCAAAAGATTCTGTGGTCCGATGAAACAACAGTTGAACAATTTGGCCTAAATGCAAAGCGTTGGGTCTGGCGCAAACCCAACACAGCACATCACCCAGGTAACACCATTCCTACTGTGAAGCATGGTGGTGGCAGCATCATGCTATGGGGATGCTTTTCATCAGCAGGGACTGGGAAGCTTGTCAGGGTAGAGGACAAAATGGATCGATCTAAATACAGGCAAATCCTTGAGGAAAACCTGCTTCAGTCTGCAAAAGACCTAAGACTGGGACAGAGATGCACGTTTCAGCAGGACAATGACCCCAAGCATTCAGCCAAAGCAACACTGGAGTGGCTTAAAAACAAGAAAGTCGATGTCCTAGAGTGGCCCAGTCAAAGCCCGGACTTGAATCCAATTGAGAATCTGTGACAAGACTTGAAGATTGCTGTCCACCAATTATCCCCATCCAACTTGACAGAGCTTGAACAATTTTTCCAAGAAGAATGGGTGAATATTGCACAATCCAGATGTGCAAACCTGGTAGAGACTTACCCCAAAAGACTCACAGCTGTAATTGCTGCCAAAGGTGGTTCTACCAAGTCTTGACTCTGGGGTTAATACTTATCTAACCAAGACATTTAATTTTTTTTTTTTCATTAACTGTTTCACAATAACAATTTTCTTGCCTCTTCAAAGTGTTGAGTAGGTTGTGTAAATCAAAGGAATAAAAATTCTATTTAAATGCATCAAGATTTCAGGTTGTAACACAACAAACTGTGAAAATGTCCCGGGGGGGGGGGGGGGTTGGGTGGTGAATACTTACTATAGGCACTGTATTTTACAAATAACCGAATATTTAGAATCAGCAAATCCAAATAAATTTATTCAAGTTTATGAAACTTGTCAAGTTTTGGAGGTACTACAGTATATATTATATAATTTAAATGTAATGACATATTACATTGGGGTGAAGAATTGATATTTTGTTAGCCTTTTGTAAGCATTTTTTCTATTTATTTGTTTAGTACTGTCTTAAAGTTGAAAAACAAAATAGCATAAGTAAAGTGGCCTTTCTAGGGCAGAATTAATGTTTTATACAATGGCCTATAATAAAATAGTCTAAACAGCGGTTGATCTGAATATCACCCCGTTAAATATGGAAACAAGACCGAACGTGGAATTGTTTCTAACTTTTTTAAAGACAAACATACACTTAAGATACCACCACACGCTGTTAGGTGTTTGTTTTATGGAGGTCCTCATCTTTTACTGATTTAAACAATAAAGGTATTTTGACCCATATGCAATTTAGCAACCATATTTCCTATAATATGTCCTGTAGCATACATAACTTATATGCACATTCAGCAACAGCACAAAAGGCTAACATAAAAACAGAATATTTTAAGGATTGTTTTAAATAACACCAGCACTCTACAGTGTTAAAAATAGAATATGTCCACACAGAGATTCCCTGACTGAATTGTAAAAATACTGTCCGTAACACATTAAATAAGTCTGTATTAGTTAATGTTTTTCTACTGTGCTAGATTTACCTTTTGTTTAAATGGTTATTTGAATCTGGGAAATGATGGCAGATACCGGTAAACAAAACATGTTTTTATAAAATGTTAATATTTGTATAATTGTAGTTTCCAAGGTTTTCCAGCACAGACTTTGTGATCCACAGGGCAATAACATTTGTTGCACAAGGAATGACTGGGGACGAACCTACGAAAGGCCATCCAGGTCTATTCAGAAATATTATTGCCAAACTCCAACACCCAGTACCATCTGCAGTGTAGTGTCCCGACTATGCCACCTAGTGGTTAAAGGGGTTACTAGGACCCCGAACCCAACACCAATTTGGGCTGACAGAATACTAAAATCAAGCATTAAAGAATTATTGTAAACTTGAATTGGTTCCCCTTCCCACAAGTTCGAAAACATGTACCTAGATTTGGAACAGCTGTACCACCCACCCCTCTCCCATACAGGGGGAGCGACACTGATTTGACTACAAAAACATATTATACTTATTATACAACAGCATAAAAACAGAAAAAAACAAGTCCAAATAAAACTCCACCAACTTTAACTAAGAGTTAAAAGTATATATATAAAAATAAAACACACACACACAACAAAACAATGCTACTCCATCCATTAACTGGGAATAAAAAGTAAAAAACAAAAAGATACAAAAATACAATCCCCAGAGTACCCTTGCAGGCTCCTTGTGGTGATGATCCTGATTTAAAGAATCCAATGTACAGTTACAGTTGCCCCACGGTTTTCCCCACTCCGTGTCCAACACACTAATCTACAATCCAATTGATGTGTTCGGGTCCTAAAACTGTGACCAATAAGATCAAGCACTCCCCACATTTAAAAGATCCAACTCCCTCTGTCTTACATATCATAAATATAGCAACAGAGAATTAAATATATAAAATCTGGCCAATAATTTATAGTTTAACTCTGTTCACATTTACTTACTCCCCAATGAACTACATTTATAAAATGATTGAGATTGTCTTTTCAATCAATATTATATTTCAATGTAAAAATAGGGGATCTTATCTCAAGCAAGCAAGCAGCTGCAAAAAGACCCTCCCAAGCATCTGTTTCCAAGTTCTCGCACCATCCCTTCCACTGAATATGATTTGATCCGGCTGTCCACACGGCCTGTTATGCCCTGCTACGCTACTCCTCCACAGCACACGGCTTCTCTCTGTCACAGTCTGCACCCCGCTGTTCCACTTGCTGCGTTGCTTGCTTGCTTCATTGAGTCCGCCCGACAACTCTGTTCTCTCCAAGTCTCTCTTCAAAGCTCTGTTCCCGCTCCAATCTGTCATGTGCCTATGAAGCTCACAATAAATAGTTTTTCAGGTGTAAACAATCATTTGATCTATCTAATCAGGCATACTGCCGCACAGGCGTTATTCCTTTTCTCTTTCAACCAACAGGCTGTTTGCTCCATAGCCTCTAACAGTCAGGTGTCTGCAATAACAGGGAATAATTATTTTATTGGAACAGCAATTTTTCATGAGTTTTTTCATGATTCCTCCTCAGCAGCAATTATCTTTTTCCAAGCACGTCAGTTCTCGTATTCAGCAGGCAAAAACAAACCAACATTCAAGTGCACTACACAATAAAACTTATAAGAAAACAAATCCTATACAAAATTACAAATGTGCAAAAATAATAATTATAAAGTTGAATGTGATACATATAAATACATTAAATAATAAGCCTGCCTGATGTACATAGGGTTAGTTACCACATGTGACAAGTGTTATTTAGTACACATCTGAACTATCTTTTAATTTGAATTAGTACTTGTTCTAAGTAAATGTATTAATTATGATTTTGTTTGTACATTATTGGTAATGTCCAATGTATACAATCACCAAGTACAGTTATAGGAATATTGGTGAATACATAATCTGTTTACGTCTGAAACTGTTTTCTAAAAATAAACTGTTAGCAAAAAGGCATATTCCCTTTAAACCCAAGTTAATTGCATAGTTTATATTGATTGATGTGCAAGTCTCTCTCTCTCTCTCGCTCTGTGTGTGTTTGTGTATATACACATATAAATTAAATATGGCAGTGCACTTTCCTCACATTTCTGAGGATGAGCTTCAGTATAGCTGAGGAAAGTACCGTCTCTGCCATATTGTTTCTTTGTTTCAAAGTTGAGCATGTCAGTCTAGCTCTAGGTCAGAGTGGTTCCAATCAGAATATGTACAGTTGCTATGAACATAGACTGTTGTTAAGGACTTGGGGGCTATAGTGAAAACTGTAACCTGTCACGTGATGGTGTTTTAAGGATATACAAGACATATTTTAAAACCAAGCTTTAATAAATAAATAGATCTGTGTCACGGTCATGGTGGTCTACTTTTTCATGATTCTGGCAGCTCTAATTTTGTATTTGCAATTTCCAATCTTCAGTCACTACGGGGTTTCAGATTCCCAGTCAAGACTTTTTGCTGTCTGTGCTAGTGTTACCTGTTTTAATTTAGTTATCTTTCAATTACCATACATCCCCACCATTAGTCAAATAAGAATGAATGTAAATACATAGCAAAGTCTTGATCATAACCACATGCTCATTAGTTTGATAAGACCTCCTTTGAATTGATCACTGATTCTATAACTCTGGAGGATCTTTCTCAACAGACAGTTTCACCTGTGCTATTCTTAATGCAGTCAATGCAATCCAGCACTGTTTGATTGGATTCAAAACTGAATTTAACCATTGGCATGGCTATTGACCAAGAACTGTGATGTTTCCACCCCATTGTTAAAACAAAACAAAACAAAACAAATCAACATTTACTGCATGTTACTCAGAGGAACTGTATTTATGTGCATCACATCATAATCTACTTCTGTATTGAAATACTTCATTTTATTATAAGGTGTGGGTGTGTGTGTTTTAGGTTGCACCCTGACCTTGTCATGAAATAGATTAGTTGTAGCTTTCTGGCCATACATGCCACTTTTCAGTTAAACCTTTCACTGACATATTGTAATTGATTTGGACAATATGTCGAATACACAGGTCTTCTGAGGTCGGAAGATTTTTACTGGCAGACAATAGAGATAAGAGCAATTCCTGTAAGAAAGGGTCACTAAGCAGTTCACGAGCAGTGAGTTGATCAGTAAACTGATTGTGAAGCAATATTTGTATGGAATGTACACACATCACCATTCCAGATAAACATTGCTCCAGATTCTGTGTTTTTTGCATGATAATCATGATGATCAAATTGACACATTTTTGGGGTACTGTATTACATATTATTTTATTACATATATTTCGAAAGGAAAAAAAGAAGTTCTCATAATTTTCCATGTACATGTTCTTTCTAAAAGCTCCATAACATGTTATTGTAAGACCTGTTCACAGTAATCCACCAGGTCAACCACACAAATCAAAAATGCATTTAGAAATAAGGCATAATTGTCTAGAACAATGATTCATATATTTAATTAGCCTTACAAATATTGTGTATATTCTGTTCAGCTTGTTTGTTTGTTTCCAAGTGAATAGCATCTTCTTAAAGCTTATTTCTGCCATGCACCTGCAAAACAAACACGCATTAGCCAACTCATTGCTGCTGAACACTGAAAGAGAAAAGTGGGCATTGACTTAGTGTGTTATATATGGATACAGCTACATAAGATGAAGTAATAATGTACGAGTTATACATACAGGCCTTTCCTCACGACTGAAGGCATATTTGATTGATTAGTTAGACTTCGTTGTTTATTACACCAGGACGTTTTTTAAATTATGGATTAATTCCTATAAAAAGTCTTTATATCCACAGCCATTTTTAGCAGTCAACTTGCTACTTTCAAAACAGGCCTCATCATTTGTTGTTGCAAGAAATTGTTTTAAAAGTAAATTATCAAAACTAAAATGTATTTAACATCCCCAAAAAGTGATTTATTTATTTATTTATTTATTTATTTATTGATTGATTGATTGATTGATTGCATACAAACCGTAATTACATATGGGCAGATCCAGTCGTCCATTATTGCAGCGTATTCTTAATGGACCACTATCACGGCGAAGTCTAGTCCAATATGTACATGTAAACTCAATTATATCATTATGTTTTATAAAGTTTGTTGATGTACTCCATCTTGACATAATGTTCCTTTGCTCCATGTCACTGTCGGTAACAGTACATGGCTCTAAAGTAAAGCAAACCGTTCAAGAATTAATAACATTATCTACATATACACTATTCGACACACACACACACACACACACACACACACACACATACCATACAATACATTTACTGGTACATTAAGCTACTGGCATCATTGCTGTGATGATACAGAGTTGTGCTTTTAAACCATGTAAAACCTTCTGTATGATACTCAACTTCTGGATACCAACTGCCCCATCATGGTTCGCCAGAGCCTATTTTCTGTCCTAAATTTCAAGGTCCCAGTTGTATTCAATTTATGAAGCATGATCAAAGCCCTGATTAACATACAGTACTTAAAAACTCAGGTTCATTGTACTTGTTGATTTTAAGATACAAATACATTAAATGATATTCAGACTTACCTAAACAAATAGGTAGGCTCTCCCACGTTCCTCTGTTACACCTGGCTTGGTTTGATCCTTCAAGTACATAGAAACTTTGGCATTGGTATTTCATCGTATCGCCATTTTGATAGACTCCGGATGTCTTTAGCCTTTGTTCAATGACAGCATTATCCACTACAGGTGGTGGCCCACACTCTGAACCTGAGTCTGCGCCTGAGCCTGAACAGTTGAATGGAAAGGGTTTTTAAAATGATATTATTCTCTTACCTCATGTTAGTTAACTTCCAGTTCTTATTTACTGTATGTTTTCCATCACATCATTGAAACTTATTTTTAAAAAGATTAAGCTCAGGAAAGTTTGATTTAAATATTTTAATACAAAGCAAAAACACTCTAGACTCAATGTATTTAGTTAACAATACAATTATCAGAAGGAACCTTGCACAAATGTTTAAGGTGAGACTTTAAATTTGTCTCTCTCTAACCTTTAGTCACACACTGATGATGTTAAACACTTGTTCAAGAGATTATCTGGGGCATATCTTTAAAAAACATCAAATTACACTTTTCTGATAAAACAAAACCAAACCTACTGATACATTTTGGTGCATCTGACCATTTTCCATTCCGACATATGCTATAGTCATTTGATCCTTCAAATTCATAACCCAGGTTGCATCGGTATTCAATTACTTCATTGTCTCTGTATTCTCTCCTTTCCCCTCGTAGAATGACAGCATTATTCACTGCAGGTGGTGGCCCACATGTTGGCCTTAAACCTGAAAAGATAAAACCTCTTAAGCTGTTTTTGACTTGATAAGAATCAATTTATTTTTTAAATGTAAAAAAAAAGTGATACAATAGCAAAACTGCGACGATTTAACAATTTTACTCTTTCTGACCGGGAAAAAAAATGAAGGCTGAAGACTGACACAACAAATACCAGTTTTCCCGGGCTGTCTGGTAACCCTAATGTAGTTCTCAAAGGCATTTTATTTTAACTCTACTTGTTTCCTCGGAATATGAACTAAACTATGAATGAAATGTTTACTTTTGAGTCAGGTTACCTTGTATAGTTTGTTTCCTAAGTGCAAAAGGACCGAGTCCAGCAGTTGTTCACATTGAGGTTTAGCAAGCGAATCAGACTCAGAGACCACCTCTTTAGGTTTGTTTCCCCAAGAGGACTTTGTTGTTCACACTTCACATGAAACGTACCGAACAGTACTGAGTGCGGACCAAACCCTCTAAATGGGCCCAGTGTGAACACAGCCTAAATTAGTGTCTCTCTCTAACCTTTACTCTCACACTGATGATGCTAAATGCTTCATTGTTCAAAACATTATCTGGGCATATCTTAAAAAAAAAATCTAATTACACTTTTCTGAAATCAGTTCACACTGATAAAACAAAACCAAACCTACTGATACATTTTGGTGCATCTGACCACTTTCCATGCCGACATGTGCTATAGTAAATTGATCCTTCAAATCCATAACCCTGGTGGCATTGGTATCTAATCCAATCATTGTCTTCATATTCTCTCCTTTTCCCTTGTGTAATTTCAGCATGATCCACTGCAGGTGGTGGCCCACATGTTGGCCTTAAACCTGAAAAGATAAAACCTCTTAAGCTGTTTTTGACTTGATAAGAATCAATTTATTGTTTAAATGTAAAAAAAAAGTGATACAATAGCAAAACCGCGACGATTTAACAATTTTACTCTTTCTGACCGGGACAAAAAATGAAGGCTGAAGACTGACACAACAAATACCAGTTTTCCCAGGATGTCTGGTAACCCTAATGTAGTTCTCAAAGGCATTTTATTTTTGCTCTGCTTGTTTCCTCAGAATATGAACTAAACTATGTGCAAAATGTTTACTTTTGAGTCAGGTTATCTGGCATAGTTTGTTTCCTGTGTGCAAAAGGACCGAGTCCAGCAGTTGTTCACATTGAGGTTTAGCAAGCGAACCAGACTCAGAGACCACCTCTTTAGATTTGTTTCCCCAAGAGGACTTTGTTGTTCACACTTCACATGAAACATACCGAACAGTACTGAGTGCGGACCAAACCCTCTAAATGGGCCCAGTGTGAACACAGCCTAAATTAGTCTCTCTCTCTCTAACCGTTAGTCTCACACTGATGATGCTAAATACTTCAATAAAATCTAATAAAAAAAATCTAATTACACTTTTCTGAAATCAGTTCACACTGATAAACAAAACCAAACCTACTGATACATTTTGGTGCATCTGACCACTTTCCATGCCGACATGTGCTATAGTAAATTGATCCTTCAAATCCATAACCCTGGTGGCATTGGTATCTAATCCAATTATTGTCTTCATATTCTCTCCTTTTCCCTTGTGTAATTTCAGCATGATCCACTGCAGGTGGTGGCCCACATGTTAGCCCTAAACCTGAAAGCCCATATGCATAAAAGATGGCGGTAATTTCCAGACATTAAAATAAAAATGACTGGCCGGCATTTAACAAGCGATTTATAAAACGACACCCTGGTTGTTCTTTTACCGACCAGTAATGGTTTTAGATGTGATTTACTGTCACAGATTGTTACCGAGAGATTGTATCTAACCAATTGTCAGAGGTATGCAAATGAGCTCAAACTTTTTAAGCTGTTTTTAACTTAAAAATCTGTTTATTGTTTATTCTACCTGACAATAATCCATTTATTTAATAAAAAAAAACATATTTGAATTAACTCCTAATTTCATCATTTCACATCATTTATTGATTGACCATACTGTATAATTCAACTTTAAAAAGTTAAATAGCATTGAATTGGTAAAAACAGGTATTTCCTTTATTAATCATTTTGTGATTTATAAAATGTTTAACTTTTTGCCTTATAGCCTGGAATTAAAATGCATTAAAATATTTTTTTTTTTTCATTGATCTACACATCCTACCCCACAACTTCCAAGTGAAGAAAATATTCTAGAAATTTGTAGAAGATTAATAAAAAACAAAAACTGAAATAGCTTGGTTGGATAAGTGTCTACCCCCCTTGTAATAGCAATCCTAAATTAGCTCAGGTGTAACCAATCGCCTTCAAAATCACACACCAAGTTAAGTGGCCTCCACCTGTGTTAAATTGTAGTGATTCACATGATTTCAGGATAAACTCAGCAGTTCCTGTAGGTTCCAATAAATTCTGCAATGGCAACTTTGCGATAGCTACAGACTTTTATGGCCAAGACTGGTCAAAGTGTGCATGTGACAACAATATCCCAAACACTCCACAAATCTGGCCTGTATTTTACTCAAGAAAGCCCACCTTGAATCCCATTTGAAGTATGCAAAAAAAAAACACTCAGGAGATTCTGTAGCCATGTGGGAAAAAGTTTTGTGGTCTGACGAAACTAAAATCAAACTTTTTGGCCCAAATACAAAGCGTTATGTTTGGCACAAACCCAACACAGCGCATCACCCAAAGAACACCATCCCTACTGTGAAGCATGGTGGTGGCAGCATCATGTTATGGGGATGTTTCTCATCGGCTGGGACTGGGGCACTTGTCAGGATAGAAGGGAAAATGAATGGAGCAAAGTACAGAGAAGTCCTTGAAGAAAACCTGCTGCCCTCTGCAAAAAAGCTGAAACTGGGACTGAAGTTCACCTTTCAGCATGACAACGACCCAAAGCACACAACCAAATCTACACTGGAGTGGCTAAGGAACAAAAAGGTAAATGTCCTTGAGTGGCCCAGTCAGAGCCCCTAAATCCAATTAAAAATTTGTGGCATTACTTAAAGAAATATTGCCAAATCTAGGTGTGCAAAGTTGGTAGAGACCTATCCCAACAGACTCACAGCTGTAATTGCTGCCAAAGGTGCTTCCACCAAGTATTAACTCGGGGGTGGAGACTTATCCAGTTATGATCTTTCAGTTTTGTATTTTTAATATACAATCTTTTTCTCAATAAAAACATTTTCCCCTTAACAGTGTGGAGTATGGTGTGTAGATAAGTGGAAAAAATCTCATTTAAATGCATGAAACACTGAGGCACTGACACAACAAAATGTGAAAAAATGTCAAGGTGGTGTAGACTTTCTATAGGCACTGTATATATATTATATAACAAAATATCCGTAATTTCATATTTTAAAAATACTGAGATGCTGAGAGAAGGCCAACTGTTTAAGAAAAAACATGCTTAAGAGGGTGTAGTAACACAGTCTGTTCCAACACTGCTTTTATACAGACAGAGGGTTTGTAAGTAATCAACAAAAGTAGGGACACCTGTAGGAATTGTTAGCATCAACTTTCAAGGCTTAATTTACTTCCATTGCTGCAGAACAGCTGTAAGTTGTTAACTAATTACTTGTTCCCTGAAAAAGGCTGTCTTGTATAACTCTGAAATGTACATTATTCTCTGGCAGTTTACCGCTTACCTTTGTACCATTTCGGGTTATTCACTGGACTTGAACTGCTTAAATTTCAATAAAAACTGGAAAAATGGGGGTGTTCTGAAACTTTTGACCGGTAGTATATATATATATATATATATATATATATATATATATATATATATATATATAATATATGTTTACACCTGTTTACACAATATCTTCTTTTGAAACGTTTATTTTAATATAGTTTTTAAATTTTTTTATGTCATGCATTATTACTTCGTTTTTACAATGTTGTAGGTACATACAGCAGTTTACCTGTTTACACAATATCTTCTTTTGAAATGTTTATTCTATTATACGTTTTCAGATTCTATTCCCAAATGCAGATTTTTCTCAGAAGAATTTAAATATTATTTAGATTCTTTAAAACAAACAAAAAACTGTAAAACTATGATTACAATAAAATATTATAATAAGATTTTTAATTCACATCCCTAGGTTTTTTATTGATTTTCCTTTTTTCTTCTTTTGTAGTATTAATATTTCTTTATATATATATTAAAGAAACAGGCTTGTAACCAGGACGTCCCCGGTTCAAATCCCACCTCAGCCACTGACTCATTGTGTGACCCTGAGCAAATCACTTAACCTCCTTGTGCTCTGTCTTTCGGGTGAGACGTAGTTGTAAGTGACTCTGCAGCTCATGCATAGTTCACACACCCTAGTCTCCCTAATAATAATAATTATATATATATATAGTTATAATTGAGATTGTAACTTTGTAAATTTATCTCTATCTGCCTGTAATTATATATATGTTTATTATGTTTTCTTGAATAATAAAATATATACAATTTATTAATAATTTGAATGTATCTGTGATTTTAAAACTTCAGAAGTATTTCGACGTAGTATTAGAAATGTAAAGAAATATAAAAACTTGGGTTTTGTCATTTAAGGTTTGCTGTTAACTTTTCTCTCGTGGAGAAGATTTATTTTAAAGGCAGCAAAGTATGGAAATTGCACGTTCCTTTTCATTAGCGTGTCAACATAATTTTAAAAGGTTTACAAAACTTGAAAATGTTGCTCAATGTGTCACTCAAGGTTGTTTTAAAAAATATTTTTTTGTCTGCTTTTTACGTTTTTTCAGCCAACGCAATATCTTTCTTTAGCTGTACCTGAGAAAATGTAGTGAAAACGAAAGCAGCCATATTTAGCTGGAAACGAGGTATTCTCAGCACAGCTAAGATTTTAGTTTTGGTTTGAAGGCAGCAGGAGCTTAGCCTGATTTTTAATTTTTGCTTGACAGACACCCTTATGCAGGGTGACTTACAGAGGTAACAGGTTATTACAATATAGCTAAAAGATTACAGTACGGTTTTTGCAGTTATTGTGCACAGTGTGTTTGTTTCTGTAGGTTGTATGTATGCATATGCGCTTTGTATTTGTAGTGTATACGTACAACTACTGTTATAAACTGCAAAACATGTTCGCCTTGCTTCACTCAGCACCATACATTTTCAGTCTTGGCTACGTTGCGCTGCTCAAACCCCGGGGACATATTTGATGTATTCAGAATTTTAATTGATTTAAATCATGTTTGTAATGTAAACTATTTCCTGTGACGTCAGACCTTTGGTACTTGCCGGTCCACCCGAAGTTGGGGCCCACTCAAATTTCCATTCCTAGCTATGCCCCTGCTGTTCACGCTTACATGGTACTCTAATACTGCCTGAAGTGAAGATGAAAGGATTGATATGTGTCTGGATGGGATGCTAGGGTTGAGCTTTTACTGTAGGTGGTCTATTGGGGACAATGCAATTGGAGCATAGCTGATGTTCGCTATTTATTTTTTGTACACTGGCAATTATGGAGCTGGATGCAAGCATTCAGCCTGTCAGATCTTCGTCAACGAGGCAGGTTTCAACTTGTAGAAAGGATGTCGGCGAGGCAGAAACATAATTGGACAGCGTGCCACTGTGGACACCCCGGGGCAGCGTGGAGGAAACCTCCCCATGTGTGCTGCTATAGGCCAAGATGGGGTTCTTGCTCACCATCCAGTGATTGGTCCATATAATACTGACCAAATCCTTGCATTTCTTTGCGCTCAAAGAAGAAAGCCCACAGCTTTCACTGTGCCCGGTGGGTGCAGCTGTGGTTTGTGGAACATGATGCTTTTTCATTACATTTTCTTCCACCATACTCCCCCTTCCTCAACCCTATTGAGGAGTTCTTCTCCTGATGATGGAAGGTATATGACTGGCACCCCTATCACGGGGTTACACTTCTTCAGGCCATGGAGGGTGTCTGTGATGAGATCGGGGCAGAAGCCTGTCAAGGCTGGATACGTCACAGCAGGTGTTTTTTCCCTCGATGCATTGCCAGAGAGAACATCCGCTGTGTTGATGAAATAATCTGGCCAGACAGAAATGACAGACTCTGTCGTGATGATGCTGAATGATGTTTACACTGTACATTCTTCACCAAACTGTCAATAAATTATTTCACTCTGATGCCTTTTCCTGTTATTTATTTCTTATAGTGTATATCTAAATACAAAAAAGAACAACAAACTAATAGGAACACAAAATAATAAAAGTATTGATAGTTTTGCAAGCAATGTTGCTATCTTCAGTTACATCCTTTGATGTATTGACTTCAATATGTTTAAAAAACAGTAGTATGCCCTTATCCAGGGTGACTTACAATTGTTACAAGATACCACATTATTTTTACATACAATTACCCATTTATACAGTTGGGTTTTTACTGGAGCAATCTAGGTAAAGTACCTTGCTCAAGGGTACAGCAGCAGTGTCCTCCACCTGGGATTGAACCCACAACCCTCCGGTCAAGAGTCCAAAGCCCTAACCACTACTCCACACTGCTCCTGTGTGAAACAGTGATAGAAAGTATTCTGAGTGTTTGTTTGTTTGTCTATAATTGTTCTTGTTTGTTATTAGTAGACGGCTAACACATTCCGTAGCTGTCGCCATGGGCCAGCACAAAACCCGGAACAGCACTGCACTACTGTCACTTATAAACCTGTATCACCCACCACGAGCACTACTGCACACACCCAGGACTGGTGACCGTGTGGGATGGATACTTGTGTTTATTGTTTGGAGCTGCAACCCCATTATTATTTGCTCCGTGCAATACACATTGTTGTGTATTACCAGGGATTATTATTTGGTCACCAGACCTGTATTATAAAATAAACCGCTTCCAACTGGATTATAAACCTCTCTGTCTGTTAATTATGCACTGCATCACTCCTGCACCTGTACACAATCAACCACTTTGCCACACGTGGTGTCAGTCACAGGACTATGGATCGTCACTGCCTGAGTGGTGAGGCTCAGGCAGCATACCAGGCAAAAAGCTGGCCATCCTCCGTCGCCTCAACATTACTGTGGAGACTCACCAGGTACGGTTCAGGGAGTACTGCAGGTCCCCGCTGCAATGGAGTGTGACGTGGCTGCGTGTAATTGGGCACCTGAAATAGGTAAGCGAGGGGAAAATGGTCGGGAGGGGCCTTATATGATTGATGTGGTTTTAGGGAACGTGAAAACCCACGCATTAGTGGACACAGGGTGTGAGCAGACTTTAATTCGAACAGCTCTCTTGGGCGGTGTGTCGTGGTGGCCACAAGGTCAGGTGGCCATTTCCTGTTTCCGTGGAGACATGGCAGCATACCTGAAACTAAAAGTGTACTTATAGGTAGGACCGATAAAACATCACCTGGTAGTAGGGGTGGCGGAAAGGTTGCCACACCCAGTTATTCTGGGGCCAGACTGGCCAAAATTTAAAGAATTAATGCAAATAATGGCCGTCTCAGCCACAGATGTAAATGTAGCAGAAAAGAGGAAAAGGGAACAAATTGGTGATGTGTTTCCTTTTCAAGCTGAGATGTTTTCTCCTATCTTCTGTCCTAGAAAAACAAATAAAGAGAGAAGGACCGCAAAATGGGAGGGAGCATCACTGAGACAAGGCTGGGGTTTGGTAGGATCACGCTCGGATGGTAACAAACGCCAGTCAAAGGGAGTTGGAAAGCAGTGAAACCAAGAGGGCGAGGTTACTGGGCCATCCAGGGCAGATGCTACTCCCGCCCCTCTCAATATACCAGACATGTGGTACTCAAGCGCAGACATAATGTGGGGCCAACATAATGACCCGTCACTAGTGCACACTTGGGGACTGGTCCGGTCCATTGAAGGTAAGGATGTTGATGGCACTGGGGCACTAGTATTTCCGCACTTTAGTATCAAGGGGCAATTACTGCATAGGGTAAACCTAGCCGCGGGCACACGACAGCTTGTAACACAATTATTGGGTCCCCCATCTTGTCGGCCAGAGGTCATGAGGCTGGCGCATGATATCCCTTTTGCGGGAAGACAAGGGAATGGAAATTGGCTTGATTCTATTGGGTAGGACTTTATACTGATGTGTCGAAATATGTAGCCACATGCCCAGACTGCCAGCGAGTAGCACCAGGGCCGAGTGCGCCCCGCCCCTTTGGTTCCACTGCCGATTATTTCCACCCCCTTTGAATGCATTGCAATGGACATAGTGGGCCCATTGCTACTTTCTGATTCCGGGTATACGCATATATTAGTGGTGGTAGATTATGCAATGCGATACCCAGAGGCAGTTCCATTGAGGTCCACTAATACCGCTGCAATAGCCACAGAGTTAGTGCAGATCATGGCTAGAGTAGGGATCCCCAAGGAGATTTTGACTGATCATGGAACCCATTTTTCATCTAAAACGTTACAGCAAGTGTATAAAATATTAACAATACCTCCCATCAGGACATCTGTTTATCATCCACAGATGGATGGTTTGGTGGAACGATTTAATCAGACCTTAAAGCAGATGCTGAGATGTTTTGTAACTCAAGAGCAAAAACATTGGGCATCGCTTCTTCCCTACCTCCTTTTTGCAGTGAGAGTAGTGCTGCAGAGTTCAACAGGGTTCTCCCCCTTCGAGCTCTTGTACGACCGACAGCCTCGTGGCGTCCTCGATCTGTTGAGAGAGGGGTGGGAGGAGCACAAAGGCTCATCCAAAAATGTAAGACAGCATGTGCTCCTACTAAGAAATCGCCTGGATTTGGCGTTTGGCCCAGGACAACTTCAAATCGGCTCAGCACCGGCAGCAGCAGCATTACAATAAAAATGCATGAATTTGAACCGTTCGACCTGGAGACAAGGTAATGCAGCTGCTTCCCTCCTCAGAATTGAAATTATGTGCTAAATGGCCTGGGCCATATGAAGGGATTTGAGCTATAGGAAAGGTGAATTAGACAGCCCGATTGCCGTAATGAACGTGAAATTTATCATGTAAATTTATTAAAGCCCTGGCAGGCAAGGGAGACCTTATTTATAGCCCCAGGCGATGTAAAGGATGATTTAGATCCCTGTCCAAAGACCTCTAGCACTAAAATCCTTTCAATGGGGGAACAATTGGTTCCAGATCAGCAACAGGAGCTGCATAAGCTTATTGAGGAGTTCAGTGATGTTTTTTCTGACTTGCCCGACAGGACTAACTTGGTTGAATATGACATTAACTCTCCCCCAGGTGTCACTTTACGAGAGAGACCTTACCGGATCCCAGAAAGTTGACGAAGTGGTGTTCGCAAAGAGGAACTTGGGTTGATTGAGCCTTCCAGGAGGAAGTGGTGCAGTCCACTTGTCAATTGTCAATGGCCAAGAAAGATGGCACCAACCGCTTCTGTGTGGACTTCCGGAAGGTAAATGCTATTGCCAAGTTTGATGCGTACCCTATTTCTCTGGTCAATGAACTTTTAGATAGACTGGGAAAAGCTAAGTTTATCTCTACTCTGGACCTGACAAAAGGATACTGGTAGATCCCCTTGACCTGCAGTTCTAGAGAGAAAACCACATTTTCAACACCAGAAGGGCTGTTCCACTTTAAAACCATGCAGTTTGGGCTACATGGTGCTCCTGCTGCCTTTCAGAGACTGATGGACCAGGTTTTATGCCCACATAAATGCCCACATCCTTCAGTCTCTAAGGGTAGCCCGGCTGACAGCTAACTTGAGAAAATGTGCGTTTGCCAACACAGAGACTCAATATTTGGGATTTTTAATGGGAAATGGAAGGGTGAGACCCATTGTCACCAAAATCCAGGTTTCGGTTGAAGTGGCAATCCCCAAAACCAAGACTCAGATGAGGTTGTTACTGGGATTAGCCGGTTATTATCACTGCTTTATCCCCGAGTATGCCATCGTGGTTAAGCCCTTAGTCGACCTTACCAAAAAGAGTGCACCAAATTTGATTAAGTGGTCAGTAGAGTGTCAGGGGGTGTTTGCTGTTATTAAGCGAAGACTCTGCCAGGCCCCCACTCTTATCACACCTGATTTCACCAAGAGATTCATCTTCCAAACCGATACGTCGGATGTTGGTTTGGGTGTGGTCTTGTCCCAAAAGGTAGACGGAGTAGAACACAGATATTATATATCAGTAAAAAGGCTTCCTCGGGAGCGCAACTACTCCGTGGTCGAAAAGGAGTGTTTGGCCATTAAATGGGCTATTCACTCTTTACGATACTACCTACTGGGACACAGACCACACCCCACTCAAATGGTTAAGCACAATGAAGAACAGCAATGCTCGGATAACTCTGTGGTATCTGGCATTGCAGCCCTTCATGTACCACATGGTACACCGTGCGTGGAAAGACCACCAAAATGCTGATTATTTTTTCCAGGAGGGGGGAGTAACGGGAACAGAGTACCCTGGACTGTTTGGTCTGACACTTCATTCCCAGGGTTAAAAGGAAGTCGGACATGGGGATGGAGCTTTGGTGCACTAACTCATCGACCTGGAAGGGAAATCATGTGGCAGCCGCATATTGGAGGAGCGGCTGCAATCATTTACCAAGGGGTCATGTCTGATGGTATAAATAGAAGACAAAGCGATGTAATCTGTTCCTTCATTTTGGTTAAAGAACAACCTGGAAGGACGTGGTTTGTGTAGAGAAAGAGTGTTTTGTTTGTTTATTGTCATTATACTTGATTATTTAAATGGCTAAACACGATCCAGGAGCTGTTGCAAAAGGCCCGCACGAACCTGGACAATACTTCACTTTGTATACACTAACGTACTGTATTTGCACCACGAGCACTAGAGCATGTACTGTGGACTGGTGTTTGTGTTTGTGTATGTGTTACGTGTGGGTGAATTAAAATGGGACTGTTAAAAAGGGTTATCATGATGTATAACATTTTTCTGTGTCCCCCTGTGACAGGAAACCGGGTCACTGGTTCCTGCGCAAATGTGTGCCTGTGAAAAATCAGCTGCGACGCGCAAATGGAGATGCGTTGCTATGCAACCAGCTGAGTGGCAGGTTCGCCCTGAGCTAAGATGGGGCGTGCTTGGGGATGCTGCGCAGAGCTCAAAAAACAGCTGTGCTACAGCTCAGGGCTGCTGCAAGACCACTGCTGTACAGACGGGCACTGAGAGTGTTTGTTTACATCCAGGAGGGAAGCGTCCGCTCTGCGGGAACTATTACTACGGAGCCCTTTAACTGCAAGACAGGGCCTGTGAAGGCGATTGCCCAGCCAGGACCGTCGGAATGGCCTGGAGTCGCTGGGAGGCCAGGACTTCTGAAGCAACAGAACAGAAGTAGGTCAGCTTAGGGGACATCCTTAACCAAGTATATATTGGATGGTGGGGAAGCTTACTTCCAGTTAAACAGGATTTACGTGTTTGGTAAGCAAGGTCACAAAAGCCAGAGAATCTGATTGCAGTTTGGTCAGATGGACGTCTTCTGGCACAACACTGAAAAAGGCAATAAGTGGAGAGGGGTCCATTTTTATGTCAGTAATTTGAGAAAAAGTTTAAAAAATAAAGTCCAGAAAAGAGCCCAAGGGTTAGCGGTGTGAGTGTGCAACCTCAAGGACCCTCATGCCTAATGAAGGCAAGGAAGGATCTACCACATTAAGGCGGTTTAACCTGGAGAAATGATGTGGCGTAGCCCAGCTAGCTGCAGTACAAATATCAGACAACCAAGACCCTCTGAACAGGGCCCAAGAGGTAGCTAACCCTCTGGCAGAGTGCGTGGCTACCCGCCCAGATGGGGGCAAGCCAGCATTGTCATATGCAGTCGAGAATGTGTCCACAATCCAGTGCGACAGTTGCTGCTTCGAGAGGTCCTGTTCTAGGGTCTGTATACTGTGACAGACAAAGAACTGGTCAGAATGACGCAGAGCTCTTGTCCTATCCACGTACCACCTCAATGCCCGCACCGGGCAGTGGGAGTTCAATCTCATATCCTCTTCATGTGGAAGGCTGTGATCACCTTAGGGAGGAAGGCAGGGTTTGTACGTAGTGACACCCTGCTGCCATCATCCCAAATACGCATACAGGAGCTGTGCACCGACAGCGCCTGTAGCTCACGGAGGTGATAGCCAAGAGGAAGGCTGTCTTCATAGACAGATACTTCAACTCTATGGAGTGTATGGGCTCCATTTGGGCCTTCGCGAGAGCCTCCAGCACAATATCAAGGCTCCATTCGGGGACAAGTTCTTGCAGAAACTGCAAGATAACCGGCATAGGGCAAGATACGGGGTCATGACCTCTAGTCAGACACCAGTATCACCACTTATAGGCGTATAATGACCTAGTGGAGCCTGCCCTATTGTTCTGCAATGTGCCCACGACAGCGTCAGATAGCCGTAGGGCTGACCAGCAGTCCTGTTCAGGAGCCAGACCCATAATTGGAACCTGCCTGGTTCTGGATGCCAGAAAGTGCCTTTCGTCTGATTGAGGAGATCCAGGCGAAGCGGGTGGAGGGAGTACCACAGGGGGCAGTGTGTCATCTCCGCCGAGGCAAAGAGATTTACCTGCGCCTTCCTGAACCATTCCCAAATGCGCTCCACCACCTGAGGGTGGAGCTGCCACACCGATGGATGCGTACTCTCCCTCGAGAGGAGGTCCGCTGCCCAGTTCATCACTCCAGGAAGATGCATCACCCATAGGGACAGCAGGTTCTGTTGGGCCCAAGTCAGGTGTCAGAAGGCAATATCTCTGGCACAACACCTAGGTAACCCTTGATCCCTGCTGAAACAAGGAGAGGCAATTTTGAATATCTGCTACCCTGTCGTCCAACAGGTATGCTCACATCATACTGGAGTCTCAAGTCCGTCGTGCACTGCACAGGTGTAAGCCGACTCTTTGCATCATTGAGGGTGAGGCCCAGCCTCGCCAGATGCTCTGTCACAATCACCATGTGGGCCACTGCTCCCTCTCATGACTGGGAACAACCAATTGTCTAGGTAGTTCAATACTCTGATCCCCTGCAACTGCAAGGGGGCCAGGATAGCATTTTTTAACTGCAATGCAGCAACAATTCACAGCACAAACACAGGCAAAGCGGGGTTGTGTGACAGGGTCAACACACAGGTGGACACACAACAACAGTTACATAAATAATATTTATTTTTATTTTTATTTTTAATTAGCCCAAGCTGCGTGAACAGCAGCTGGCGGAGTCACTCAACGGCGGGGATACGGCAAAGCAGAGCCCCGGCAGAGAAACGGTGTTCTCCCTGACAGCATAGGCTGAAAAGACAGCACACATGCACACTTAATCAAATACTGCACAGGCAGTCGTAAACAGACTACCTGCAATGCAAGCGAGGCAGGCTGTGAAACAAGGGAGCAAGAACGAAGCTCAAAATTAGAGCCGCTGATTCCACGAAAGCGGCAAGCCAGCTTTCAGCACGAATCAATCAAGCAATCAATCAATATTTATTTTATATAGCGCCTTTCATAGTGGACCACCATCACAGCGGCGTGTATTACTTACATTTATAATCCCCAAGCTGGTCCCGAAATAATCGTCCCGTTATTGTATCCCCACGTTAAACACAAAACACATACACAAGTCACTTTAGTGCATGAACTAGTCATTGTGGAACAATACAAGTTACTGTGAGACAAGTGAAGTGCTGTTCTGGGTTTGTGCTGGCCTCTGGCGACAGCTCCGGAACGTGTTAGCTGTCTAGTGATACAAGTAACAAATAGACAGTATAAAACAAAACACCCACAATTATCTCCACAACAAACACAGGTTCTTCCGGGTCACTTTATAATAACCAAAATGAAGGAACAGATAACATCGCTTCGACCCCTATTTATACCGTCACTCATGACCCCTTGGTAAACGATTGCAGCCACTCCTCCAATCTGCAGCTGTCACATAATTTCCCTTCCAGGTCAATGAGGTAGTGTACCGAAGCTCTGTCTCTTTTCTACATGACCGACTTCCTATTAACCCTCAGAAAGAAGTGTCAGGCCAAGTAGTCCAGAGTACTCTGTTTCCGTTACTTAGCGCCCTCACAGGTCGTGAGGGAGATTTACCACTAAGAATCATTGTCTTTTTGTCACAAGTCATAGGGAAAGGTTTTGACTAAAAAGTAACATGTAGGCAATAAACAGTGAACAACGGGATGGAACAACCACAACAACACGTCCTAACAAAAAAAAAAAAACACTGTTGACATTTTTGTGACTGGGTTTATTATATGTAATTTAGTCAATATCTGGTAGAGGGTGCAAGAGACCAATAAAAGGTGTTACAGAAACCTAGACTTACAATATTATGTGATCATGGGTTTTGTAGGCTCAGTAATACGTTCTGCAAGTTTAAAGTTGCAGAACGTACCGGTACGTTCGTACTCCCTGGGGACCAGAGAGCAGCGAATGTACCGGTACGTTCGTACTACTCAAAGGGTTAAATAGAAACAGTAAAAAACAATGCAAATACATTAAATACAGGGGGCTCGCCGAGTGTGGTGCACTTTTGCTTGGGTATAACAAGCAAACCTGAGTCAGACGACCTCAGCTTGCGTGCAGGGACATAGTGGGTCAGCAGATTGGAGAGATACTCTGGACCTGTGTGATGAAGGGCCTTGTAGGCAAGCAGGAGAATTTTGAAAATAATCCTGAATTTTACAGGTAGCCAGTGCAGCTGGGCAAGACAGGGTAATGTGATCATGTTTTTTACATCTGGTAAGGATCCTAGCAGTGGCATTTTGAAGCAGCTGCAATCGGTTTATGGCGCGTGATGGAGTTGCAGTAGTCGAGTCGAGAGGAGATGAATGCATGACAGAGTATCTCTGCATCTGGGAGGGAAAGGTAGGGACAGACCTTTGAGATGTTTCGGAGGTGGTAGAAGGAGGATTTGACTACAGAGGAGATTTGAGCATCAAAGGAGAGGTTACTATCGAGAAGTACACCAAGGCTTCGTACAGTGGGGGCAGGCAGCAGCAGACTGTTTTTCTGTGGTTCAAGGAAGCAATATTGAGATTATGTTGAGTTTTCGATCCTACTAGAAGTTCAGATTTGTTAGTGTTGGGCTGAAGAGAGTTAGCCGACATCCAGGCCTCGATGTCTTGGATGCAAGCTGAGAGCCAGACCATGGCAGAGGGACATCCAGGGACTAGTTTTAGGTAGAGCTGGGTGTCATCTGCATAGGAGTGAAACAGGCTATGTTGTTGGATGAATGCAAGGGAACTGCAGTTGACTCTTTCAGCTCTTTCAAAAACACACTCAGTGTAGTAACACAGAAGTTTACCTTACCTTAGGTGAGAGGCAAAAGAGAAAATGGTCTCCGCAGGTTGACTGTTTAATCTCTTGGTAGGCGGGACCGAGGACGTCACCCCACAGAGGGGCCTATTGGCAGCTCTGACATAAAATGCTCAGTGAATACCTACCTATGGCAAGCATATCCCAAAAGTAATGTTGGTGGTCCTCTTCGAATTGAAAGGGAACCAAATTGATCTAGTATAGAAAGAACATGAGGTAGAGAAGAAGCGGGATCAGAGATGTACAAAAGAATATCATCTGCAGAGAGAGAAAACTACTGCAACCGCCCCCCCCCCAACCACACCCCGTACATCCTTACTAGCACACAGAAAAATAGAGAGGGGTTCAATAGCAATAGCAAAGAGCAAGGGCGAAAGAGGACAACCCTGTCTTGTGCCACGATGGAGTGGAAAATATTTGGAGGAAGCATTGTTAGTACGAACAGAAGCTAGAGGGGAGGAGTAAAGCAACTTGATCTCCAGGAGATAAAATTATGGCCAAAACCAAACCTCTGGACGGTAGAAAAGAGATCATCCCACTCAACACGATCAAAGGCCTTCTCAGCATCAAGCGAGACCAGAATTTCTGGGGTGTGCAAAGTTGATGGGGAGTATATAATATTGAGCAGGTGCCGAAGATTTAAAAAAGAATGTCTATTATGCATAAAGCCAGTCTGGTCTAAGGAGATTATGGATGGCATAACTGACTCAAGGCGACGGGCCAGTACTTTTGCTAAAATTTTAAAGTCGATGTTAAGGAGGGAAATAGGACGGTATGAGCTGCAATCAAGGGGGTCCTTGTGCTTTTTTAATAACAATGAAAGTGAAGCTTGGCAAAGAGTTTGAGGCAAAGACTGGGAAAGAAATGATTTAGAAAATACAGAAGATAATATAGGGGAGAGTTGAGAGGAGAATTTTTTTAAAACCCATCAGGATCAGGTGACTTGCCACTCTGTATTAATTGAATGGCCTGGTTAATTTCCTCAACGGAAAAGGGCTCTACTAAACCAGCCTTAGATTAGGTATCGATAGTGGGAATAGTAAGTTCCTGAAAAAATTAATCTATAAGGGAGGAGTCTCCAGGGGAGCAGACTGTCTCAACTGATGAGCTAACGTTTTACTGGCCTTGTTGCCATATTCAAAAATAGCATGATGAGATTTTAATAGTAATTGTTCAGCTTGCGTAGTTGACAGCAAATCAAATTCTGTTTTCAAGATGAGATCAGTTATTTCAGAAAGTCTCCCTGTACGCCGCTTATTGGCTTTGGCAGGGTATTAAATTATTTGCCACGAATGTAGGCTTTCAAGGTCTCCCACAGAGCAGAGGAAGAAATTCCAGGAGTTGAATTAGTATCAGAAAGAAAAATATTTGTGAAGAAATAAACTGGATAAAACTCAGAAAGTAACAGGGGGTTGAAGCGCCAGTTGCTTCACAGTACGTTTCCATCAGGAAAAGTAATTACTGATACTAAGGGGGCATGGTGAGATATAACTAGGCTTGCTACTTTTCGATATTAATCGGTAAAGCTTGTTAAATGTTGAATTCCCCCAAAAATATGAGTTCAACTGAAATAAATTTATATAGAATAAATGTCAATAAAAAAACACTTGCTATTTTTTATTTTCTTACCAAAAATAATCATGTCAATCATCTCAGTGGTCCGTTAGTACTGTAGTTTCACTGTCACTGTCATTTCATCCTGTCCTGACAGATCTCGTTGACTGAAGCAGCGCTACAATGCTCTCATTTGCTTAAATGACTGTCAATCATCAAGACCTGCACCGACTGTGCACTTACATTTGCCAGCTACAGCGCCTGTCATTCAAAGTGCCTACTTTGAAATTAGCAGGTTAAAGTGTAGGTAGGATTTTGCTATAGGTATACGGTGACAGTTACTAGTTTGATTTGAAAATGGAGCACAAGAGGAAAACACTTAATGAATATTGTGCACAATACCCTGACTGACGGCTGAAGTCTCTGCGGCAGGACGAAGCGGGCCCATCTGCCTTACCTTCCAGTGACTCTGAGTCCAGCTGTACTGAAGCAGGAGAGGGGGAGCTCAGACTCCAAATAATATGTGCAAGTTAGTTCATATTATTTTTACTCGTAAATTTATGCTATAAAAGTCTGTGTAATACACTTTTATATGCTGTGTTTTCTACGGTTTATTTGAGACCACTTTTTAATTTGTGTAGGAACTTTAGCTTTACAAGGTATAGCTTTGCTGTGACCAAACGTTATTTCAATTACAATGTTGGTAACCATGGTTTTTATGGATAAGGATAGCAGCGCCCCTTGCCTTGCCATGGAAACCCGAATGAAACAGCTGCCCCCCCACCCCATGCCTTACATATGCGGAAATGGTCAGATGTGCGCAGATGGGTCTCTTGGAGGAATGCAATGTTCACCTTGAGTTGTTGAAGATGTTCTAGAACCTTATTGCGCTTCACTGGATGATTAAGTCCCCTGACATTCCAGCTTACAAAGCTTACATTATAACCTGCTTTGCAGGTCCCACTACTTGTGTGTGCCATCATAATAGAAGGAATGTAAAGGAAATATACAACCAGCGAGCATTACACAGATCACACCAGAACAAAGGCAAAGCATCATCCTCCACCACTGACTATACAGTTTTATGTGACTCAACAAAAAAGGGGGTTGATGGATGGACAACGACACCTGTGCCGCCTTCCAGTTCTGTTGTCAATTCAACGCTCATCTTCTTTCTATTCATTAAGGATATTATCCTCAAGTATTGCTCATCCTTGTTAGACAGCTTTTTGGGTCTTCCACTCCTGGGTTTGTCAATTACAGATGATGTTTCTCTGTACTTGTTGGTTATGCTTCGGATACCACACCTTGAAAATCAAGTGATGCAAGCTATTTCACTCAGTGTTTTTCCTGCTATATGCAAGTCAAGGTTGTTATAATAGTAGAAATCATTAGTGGAGGCTTTGAGTAAATTGCTGATGCTCATAATGCATCAGAGTTGAAAAATGAAACATGTCTAAGACTTGCACAGCAGTGTATATATATATATATATATATATATATATATATATATATATATATATATATATATATACAGATGCGCCATGAAAAAGGGATAAAAAAAACATGACAGGACAAGTATGGCTAGCTCATCTTAGGATGTCCTTAGCCCACGATATACTGTAAAACTGGCAACATGGTAAAAGATAAACCCTCCGCAAACAGAGAGAGGCTCTGTTCTATGCTGCATTGTGAATAATAACAGGTAATTCTCGCATATGACAGTAAGCAGCGCAATACAATAATTCAGAGACTATGTTCAACAGGGAGGTAACTATTGCTGATCATAAAGTCGATGGGTTTAGCTGTCCACTGCAGAAAACATCCAGTCACATACCCTCAGTGCAGTCGATGACGGCCCGTTCAGTTGTTTGTACTGGCGTCCACGGAGGGAAGACTCCGCTCTTTGTAAAAAGTGGCAGCGTCTTGTGGCGATTCAAACACTTGGCCAGCTCCATTGAATGTAACCCGAACACCTTGTGGCGATTTAAACACTTGATCAGCTCCATTGAATGTAAACCGAAAACGGGCAGGGTGCAACATGCCATACTTAATTCCAGCAACACGCAGCTGGGATTTAACTTCGTTAAAGGCAGTCAAACACCGTACCAGCTCCGCACTAAGATCGGGGAACACAAAAACCTGGGACCCCTGGAAATAAAGCTGCCCTCACTCACGGGAAAGATGAAGTATCTGCTCCTTAATTTGATAGTTGGCCTCCGTTATTCCAATCACCCTGAGGTTTATACACTCGTCCTACTCTATGCATCTGTGCCAGAAGTCTTAACATATATATATATATATATATATATATATATATATATATATATATATATATATATATATAAGTAAAGTGACAATATTGAATAAAAGAGAGAGTCCTGGCATTTTAATTAGTGCACTTCCCCAACCTTGCCATAGCTAAAAAAATTCCTTTGTTGCTGCTTCTGTGTTTAATGGTATTGGTTTAAAACAAAACACAAAAATATTTTCAAGCTCACAATTAGACAACCAAATTAAACCAGTGTTCACAGATTTTACTGAAATCACTTCTTCACTTTCAAACAATTATCTTATATAGATTATGTATTACAAAAAAAAAGTATTTTCTTAAATGTACAATCTTAATTAAATAAACAACTTACCTTGGGTTTGGGAAATAACACTGGCACTCCAAAATGCAAGAAATAAAACTAGGTGTATTTTTTCCATTTTATTCATGTTTTTTCGCTACACAGTTTCCCTCACTGAATTGAACTATAAAATTCTTGCACAAACAGAGGTTAAGTATGTCCCTATTAGTTAATGTTTTTCTACTGGTTTTATGTGCAATGACCTTTTGTTTAAATAGCTGTCTGTTTTGGCAATGATGGCATATGTGAACAAAACATTTACACACAACATAAAACAAATGTTAATATTGTAAAGCTATGGCCAAAAGTTTTGCATCACCCTATAGACTTAACTAAATTGGCTTCATACAGTCGAATTAAACCTGCTACATAATGTTACGTTAACATATTAAATAACATACTGAATAACATACTCTTTTGTAGTTTTCATATACTTAACAAAAAACTGACAAAAAATTAAAAATGTGACATTTCGAAATCTAACTCTAATTCGACTAATGACGATCTAATTTTGAAATACTCTACTATTATTATGGCTACTTTTGCGGTATCATTTAGTAGTTTCTTTGATTACATGATATTAAATAAAATATCTAAATGATGTTCATACAGTTTTTTTTTAATTATGTCTCAGTCCTAAAGTTCTAGGTGATGTAAAACTTATGGCCATAGCTGTGCATTGTGTATTGTTTCTTGTAGGTCTAGTTAGTTCAAGAAGTTGTATTTTTGTAAACAAATACATTGCAAGAAATATTTAGCGTTTTCTAATCCAATTTTGATATGAGACCGAGCAGTATTGTGTGACAGGCAGGATTTTTCAATCTAGCTGTATTTGTTTATTTTAATTTTAAATAAAAAAACAAGATTTGAAACAGATTTGAGATGTATTGTTATTGTATGTATTGTATTTGAATGAATTGTGCAGGTACTTTACAGAATCCTTTTTCTCAACCAAAAGTAAAATCTCATTGTAAAGTATCAAGTGGTCAAGTGGCAGGAAACAGCCAGAAGTCGAGATTAAAATGCCAAATGTTAGCATTTATTGAGGTCACAGGTGAAAACTGGCAGTACAAAACACTAATAATTTCAACAAAAACAAATCCACAAGCCTGTATTTAAACACAGATATTATACACTGAGTATACAGCTGCTCAGTCCCTCCAGCCTCACTGGAATCTCAGATATAGTGCCCCTAAAAGCTCAACACAGGTATTTATACCCTCACTTATCACTAGGCCCTCATCAAGGACTAATCCACTACACCTTACTTGGTTACAGGACATTACAGCGCGTCTATTACCGCAAACCCACCATCGCGCAACCAAGTACAGCGCAACTCCACCACCGTGTGACCGAGAGGGTGACCAGACGTCCCGTATTTCAAGGGACAGTCCCTTTTTAGGTGGCCCTACTTATTCTCAAAAAATATTGATTTGTCCCGTATTTCAGACATCCCATTTTTTCAATAGGATTTCAATGGGTTTCTATGCAAAGCTAGTGCGGTTTCTCAATGCAGCAATGTGCTTTGTACAGGCACTGCTTATAATCACCAATCACATCAAACCTTTTCATATCCAATCAACTCTCGTCATGCCTGTGCAACAGCAGTGCGCAATTTCAAATTCAATGGAAATGCTGCCCATATTGTACATAACTATCTGCAAACAGCAGTGGACTGCCTTCCAATTGACTTGGAGTGTTTTGCAGTGAAAGTATACAAGTATTTTCATATCTACACTGTTCGTGTTGAGTAACTAAAAGACTTCTGCGATTTTGTAGATATTGAGTATTTAAACCTGTTACAGCACAGCAGCACACGGTTTCCTTCTCTCGGGTCAGCTCTTGAAAGAATATTGCTGTTGTTTGATGGAGTGAGGTCATACTTTCTTTCCCAAGAGAAATATCCGACTGTGTTCAAAAAAAAAATTCAGTGATCCATGCACAAAATTGTGGATTTCTTTTGCTATTAAACAAACAGCTACTTTTCACCGCACAGTGGAAGTTATCGAGAGAAACGACATATCTGTCACTGAGGTTGCACTGCACATCTGTAGCCTTTAAGACCTTTTAACGGCAAGGCTCAGCGAAACATTTGTGACCACATATGTGAAAGCGCAGTTGGATGTTTTGGTAGAGGCTGGTCATATCAGTGCTGAGGAGTTTTATGGGGCTGTTAAGAACTTTTATTCAATCGCTCTTGACTACCTGGATCATTGGGCCGCTTCATTTGAGGGCACGGAGACGCTGGGATGGGCCCTGCTGAGGAACATCCCACTGTGGAGTGAGATTCAGGGGAGCCTTTCCCACTTCCATTCAAGAATCCCCACTGTCAGACAAATTGACAAAAACACCCTTTTTGACGAATGGACAAACACAAAAGAAGTGATCAACTGCCGCATTCCCGACTGGCACAAAGAGAAGACAACCGTCTCTGACAGGTGGAGAGAAGTTTTCCAGGAGTTGGACAGGAATAGTGTTAGTTACAAAGCACTTGCCAAGGACGTGGAGTTTGTTCTATGTCTGCCAGGAACATCAGCTCCAGTTGAGCGTGTTTTTTCACTGATGAATGCTGCGTGGTCCCCGGATAAAGCCCATCTCAGTGTGACTACCATGAAGGCAAAGTTGTTTGTTCGAGTCAATTTCGGAATGGAATGCAGTGATTTCTACGAAAAGCTACTAAAGGACAAACGCACCCTGCGAAAGATTGCTTCAAGTGCAAAATACAATAAGCCACAGACACAGGAGGTCTCGACAACACTCCATGAGGAGCAGCCCAGCACTTCCAACTAACTGTAAGAAAATGTATTTTCTTTCAAAGTTTTTTTTTTTAAATGATAAGCGCAGCAATCAGTAGTGTCATCTACTTTATAACATTCTGCAGCATGCATGGCTGATGATGATGACACTGTAGCGCAGGTCTACTTTGGTCAGTGATGTGTCTGTGAGTAGTAGCGCCGTCTACTTCTGTGTGAGTTACTTGGTGGTTTGTCTGTCTGTCTGAGTAGCGCCGTCTACTACAGTAATTTGGTGATGTAACCTATTTGTCTGAGTAGCAATAAGTAGCTAGTATACTGTATCTAGAGATGTCAGCTACAGTGCCTATAGAAAGTCTTCACCCCCTTTCAAAATGTTCACCTTTTGTTGCCTTATAGCCTGGAATTAAAATGCATTAAAATAGTTTTTTTTAAATTTATCTACACATCCTTTTATCTACACATCCTACCCCACAACTTCCAAGTGAAAAATATTCTAGAAATTTGTAGAAAATTAATTAAAAATAAAAACTGAAATAGCTTGGTTGGATAAGTGTCCACCCCCTTTGTAATAGCAATCCTAAATTAGCCCAGGTGTAACCAATCGCCTTCAAAATCACACAACAAGTTAAGTGGCCTCCACCTGTGTTAAATTGTAGTGATTCACATGATTTCAGGATTAATTCAGCAGTTCCTGTAGGTTCCCTCTGCTGGGTAGTGCATTTCAAAGCAAAGACCCAACCATGAGCACCAAGGCACTTTCTAAAGAACTCTGGGACAAAGTTGTTGAAAGGCACAGATCAGGGGATGGGTATAAAAAAATATCAAAGGCCTTGAATATCCCTTGGAGCACGGTCAAGACGATTATTAAGAAGTGAAAGGTGTATGGCACCACCAAGACCCTGCTAGATCAGGCTGTCCCTCCAAACTGGATGACCAAGCAAGAAGGAGACTGATCAGAGGGGCTACCAAGAGGCCAATGGCAACTTTGCAAGAGCTACAGGCTTTTATGGCCAAGACTGGTCAAAGTGTGCATGTGACAACTATATCCCAAGCACTCCACAAATCTGGCCTGTATGGTAGGGTGGCAAGAAGGAAGCCATTACTCAAGAAAGCTCGCCTTGAATCCCGTTTGAAGTATGCAAAAATACACTCCGGAGATTCTGTAGCCATGTGGCAAAAAGTTTTGTGGTCTGACGAAACTAAAAGGGAACTTTTTGGCCTAAATGCAAAGCGTTATGTTTGGCGCAAACCCAACACAGCGCATCACCCAAAGTACACCATCACTACTGTGAAGCATGCTGGTGGCAGCATCATGTTATGGGGATGTTTCTCATCGGCAGGGACTGAGGCACTTGTCAGGATAGAAGGGAAAATGAATAGAGCAAAGTAGACAGAAGTCCTTGAGGAAAACCTGCTGCCCTCTGCAAGAAAGCTGAAACTGGGACGGAAGTTCACCTTTCAGCATGACAACGACCCAAAGCACACAGCCAAAGCTAATCAGGCTGGGCTGCCTATATGTCTTTCTGTGCCATGTCTTCAATTCCACCGACAGAATTTGAACTCAATCACATGCTTACCTTTATAACCTACTGCTATGAACGCCACTTATGCCTGCGAACCATTCGCCTTTTTTTTCTATTTATTTATTTTTGGGCGTTCTACCCTGGGTCCTCTTTTGGGGGGTTCGAATGTCCTCCGTCACCTGGCATCAGGGTGGCTCCATCCGGACCATGAGATGAGATCCTGCTTTTTGCTTGAAATGGTCTAAAGAATGTTAAAAATATATAAAACTCACTACCTTTTCCAAAAGAAGACTTAACAAAGCATAGCAAAACAACAAAAAGAAAGCAGTTCATTTTAGATGATTGATGATGAAAGGAGTTTTGTTTTTAAAAGGCTAATCAGACAAATAATCTGTATTAATGTTCCAAAACGATCCTTTATTTTCTTTGTGTAACCCATTTGTTTTCTAACTGAGTTAAATATTTACACGTGCATTTTTTGGTTAAATACACATTAATATCTATAAACCTGTTGTTTTTGTTTTTAAAAATGAAAACTCAGTTTTGCATGTCTGTTTGGTGATATTGGATCCAGAACATTTACAGAAGCAGCGCATTATCTGGTAAATGTTATGAAGTACAAATATTGTTTAAATTAGCATTTAAATATGGCTGCTTTGGTAAATATTTGCGGGTTTGATTCTCTAATGCCGCAGGTGAGACCATTTTATTAATTGTTATCAATGATCTAATTATTGTCGCGGCGTTCTTAACAATTTGCACATGTCTATAACACACAGCACTTTCATTTAATGAATGAAGACTGCTGTGGTTGCTTCGGTTTACTTTTGGTTTCTCTGCTGCTATTGTGAACGTTAAAAAAGATCTATCTCTCTCTTTCTCTCCCAATTTGTTTATTTGTGTCCTGGTCTCCCCTGTTTTGAAATGCTTTTATCCTTTCTCTTGTGTTATTGGTGTTTAGTAGGGTGAACAGTCTGGAAAGGAGACTGATCGTTTCGGTTCATCCGAGGTAATGTATGCTTTATTTTCTTTTGTTTTAAAAGATTTTAGGTGGTTTACTTGTTTTTAATGTATAATAAAATGAGCGTAGTAGTTTTGTTTTAAGTAAACTGTCTGAATTATGTTTCTTTCGTTTGCTTCTTGGTCCTTGTGCTTTAGTGTATATTGTTTGCTTCGAATTGCGTGTTTAAACCTTGAATTTTGTGTGTTTTCTTATGTTTGCTACTAAGAAAAGGAAAACACCCGACTTGATTTATATTCCCCCCCCAATAGTGTGTAATACATTGTATGCAAACAAATGAATACAGTCTTTTGCGGTAAAAAACAAAAGCTTCAACGATCTTAAGCAACAATATTGTGTTTGTAAAGAAACTTTAAAGCTTAGGAAGTCTGTATTCAGCCTCCCTCAGATGACACTGCCCCCTGGTGTTTGTGTGGTTATAGTTATTCACGATTTGGTTTTTGAGTACCATTAAGATTTGTTGGTACTTGTATTTTCTGTTTATTTTGAGGCACTTTTTAATTTTGTATTTTCTTTGGCCTTTTCTTTCCTTGAGCAGTCTTCCCTCCAGGTGCAGCGGCATCTTACTCTTGCTTTCTAATGGCTGGACCTGCTGTAGCATATAACAACTGTTAGCAAAGAAGATGCATGTACTACAAAGCAAACATTTATTTTATTTTTATAATTTCTGTATTTTAAATATTACCTTGCCTATGTGGGGTAAGGTTTAAACCATATGTGTGGTTTCCGTTGCTTTATTCTTTCATTTAATTGGAAGGGACTTAAGCGGGGATCACAATATTGAAGATCAGGTAAGTCGGAGCTCCCCATACTCCTGGTATAATTGAGGGGTGGCATAGTCAAATCAGTAGTCCTGTAGGCTGGGTGCCACATTAAGTTAAGGTGTTTTTGCAGTATGTAATATTTGTGTTCCAGCTTTAATCATTTTGTGTGAACAAATTCATTCAGTTTTTTAATTCAAGGATTTAGTCTGCCACTTTAAATGGCATGCTTAGTATATACAAAATTGCAAGGTGCCAATTAACAACTACTGCTGTTTTCTTTTGCCATGTTATTTTTTTCAATTTCTATTTTTTAAAGGAGGTTTAAGCTACCAAAAGCAGCAGATCGCATTTGCAGCATTTATAAGCTCACAGCCCAAAAACGCAAGATAGATACAAAACTAACAAGACAGATGAATATGTCCCTTAATGGTAGCTTCTGTGCCCAAGCAACTCCTGTAAAAACAGGACTAGTACAAAAGTCTGTTTGTTTGGATTTTGTTGCACAATATTCCATGAAAAATAATTGCATGTTCTTTGCAATGAGATTCCACATACGAGAAGCTTGCAAAGAAGCATTTTAAATCCATAGATGAGTTATTCGGAATATGGTACTCCACTTGAGAATGAACTTCAGTCTGTGTTTTTTTAAATGTGTAAAGGTGTACAAATGAGAACATGGCATTCCTGTACGGTCCTTCTGGAGGGAAGTATAACGCACAGAGGCATCCCCCCCCCCCCCCTGAGGATTTCTTCATACCTGGTACATTATTTTTTTTTTTTTAACAAAACATTTTCTGGGGTAAAACTGAAGATTGAAGTTTACGTAATGTTTTAGCTATTGTTGGTAAATAATAAATTTGGAATGCAATTTTACCGCCTGTTTACCAGTTTTGTGTGTGTCTTTCAGAATTGCACCAGATTGGGTCTTAAAAGAGAGCATGAGAGAGGTGGTGGAGCCATTCAGATGGTTGCTGATGCACTTGCTATTTGCCCTTAACTCTCTAAAAATGTCCACTGTCTTTTTATACTGAAATGAATGATTTAGATTAGCTTGCTAGTCAGCAGTTTTGAGTGGTGTACAGGTCTGCATTGTTGCAATTGTTGAACTAAAACATAGGTAGAACAATTTTAACAACCCATTTAATTGTTAAATATTTGTACTTGGTTTGAAAAATAAAGTAAATACTTTTTCAAAATACATTGCTAACTGTCATTTTATTTTCAATGCAGTGCACACAACTTAATGGAATGCTGTATACAAAGTTGACCTCCATCAAGGGCAAGGGTGCTGGATTTAAACTAGTGTTTAATTTGTGGAATTTTTAAAATGATTTACTATAAACTAAACTGCACTTACTATTCAAACAGAAGTTGGTTGAAACATTGGTTTTAGAAGTTGTTGATTTGGGCCATACCAGTTTTATGAGTTTAACTAAATCATGTATGTTCTCTGATTGGTAAAAATTAGGTGTAGCGGGCAATAATTTGTTTCAAAACTCAAAGCGGAACAGCGAGGATGGAGAGTCCGGGTTTACCCAGTGGAGGTGGGTTGTCAAGGATTTGTGGCACACTCTACAACCCGGTTTCTCAGACGTCGGATTCAGTGGCCAAGAGTTGCGTTGCACAGTGAAGAACTTATCTGGAGCAGCAACTGGCTGTGGTTGAGACGGAAAGATTCTGGTTGGGGATCTCAAGCACAATAGAAAAAAAAGAAACGCTGATGTACGGGTAAGTAAGCTGGGCTGAGTTGAGGGGGGTGATGCTGGGACGACAGAATCACTGTTGAGGTGTCGTGGGCTAGTCGACGAAACACCGAGGATGGAAGGTGCCCACTTGAAGACCCCAGAGATGTACCCTACTTAGCTCAATCCAGACGTTTGTCATGCTGATGCGGTGGGGAGACTGCATTGTGGTTGATTCCCGAAGCCAGCATCGCAGCCGTCGTGTGTGCTGATGCGCTAGGGAGGCAAATAAGCTGATCTCTGGAGCCAGCATTACACTTCAGCCATCAACATCAGGCAGAAGAATATCTACGTCATCATATGGAAGGAAACGCAAATGTATGGAGACACAGATGAATCACTTTAGTTTATTGTAAAGCTCCGTCTTAGTTGGTGCTTATCCTGGTGACAGCCAAGTTCAAATCAGCATGAAGTTTTAACATCTACTCTAGTGTAATGGAAATCTTGTCAGTGTTATTTACAATACATGTAATTTGGGTGGAATAAAAAACATTTGTCTGGTCATTGCCAAATTACACTTACTATTTGTCAAATACAAATGATCAATTTAGTTATTTAGGTCTAATACGTTTGCACCTAGTTTCAGAGTCTACCTATGGCCATTTTTTCCAAAGATTAGAGATAGTTGGGGTCTGGGGAGGGGCACACTCCTAGCACATCTAATAGAGATTGGTCAGATTTTATGACTGTAGATCTTGTATATTGTAGAAGCCAGTTTATGTGATCTCGCATTTGTCAGAAATGCTGATACTCATGAATGTGTTTTACAAATACCAGAATATTTAAAGTCGGCAAATCTGAATAAACTTAGCTTTTTGCATGAAACTTGTCAAGTTTTTGAGGTACTACAGTGTATATTATATCAATAAATGTAATGACATATTATATTGTTGAATTGATATTTTATTATCCTTTTGTAAGCATTCTTTCCAGTTATTTGTTTAGTACTGTCTTCTTAAAGTTGAAAAACAAAATAGCACAAGTGGTCTTTCTAGGGCAGAATTAGGGTTTTATACAATGGCCAGCGGTTGATCTGAATATGACGGAACCTGGAATTGTTTCTAACTTTTTTAAAGACAAACATACACTTAAGATACCACCACACACTTTTAGGTGTTTGTGTTATGGAGGTCCTCATCTTTTACTGATTTAAACAATAAAGGTATTTTGACCCATATGCAATTTAGCAACCATATTTCCTAAAATATGTCCTGTAGCATACATAACTTATATGCACATTCAGCAACAGCACAAAAGGCTAACATAAAAACAGAATATTTTAAGGATTGTTTTAAATAACACCAGCACTCTACAGTGTTAAAAATAGAATATGTCCACACAGAGATTCCCTGACTGAATTGTAAAAATACTGTCCGTAACACATTAAATAAGTCTGTATTAGTTAATGTTTTTCTACTGTGCCAGATTTACCTTTTGTTTAAATGGTTATTTGAATCTGGGAAATGATGGCAGATACCGGTAAACAAAACATGTTTTTATAAAATGTTAATATTTGTATAATTGTAGTTTCCAAGGTTTTCCAGCACAGACTTTGTGATCCACAGGGCAATAACATTTGTTGCACAAGGAATGACTGGGGACGAACCTACGGAAGGCCATCCAGGTCAAAAGTGTTATTTAGTACACATTTGAACTATGTTTTAATTTGAATTAGTACTTGTTCTAAGTAAATGTATTAATTATGATTTTCTTTGTATGTTATTGGTAATGTCTAATGTATACAATCACCAAGTACAGTGAATACATAATCGGTTTACTGAAACAGTTTTCTAAAAATAAACTGTTACCAAAAAGATATATTCCCTTTTAAACCCAAGTAAATTGCATAGTTTATATTGATTGATGTGCAAGTCTCTCTCTCTCTCTCGCTCTGTGTGTGTTTGTGTATATACACATATAAATTAAATATGGCAGTGCACTTTCCTCACATTTCTGAGGATGAGCTTCAGTATAGCTGAGGAAAGTACCGTCTCTGCCATATTGTTTCTTTGTGATGTCAGTCTAGCTCTAGGTCAGAGTGGTTCCAATCAGAATATGTACAGTTGCTATGAACATAGACTGTTGTTAAGAACTTGGGGGCTATAGTGAAAACTGTAATCTGTCACGTGATGGTGTTTTAAGGATATACAAGACATATTTTAAAACCAAGCTTTAATAAATAAATAGGTGTCATGGCGGTCTACTTTCTCATGATTCTGGCAGCTCTAGGTTTGTATTTGCAATTTCCAATCATCAGTCAATACGGGGTTTCAGATTCCCAGTTAAGACTTTTTGCTGTCTGTGCTAGTGTTACCTGATTTAATTTAGTTATCTTTCAATTACCATACATCCCCACCATTAGTCAAATAAGAATGAATGTAAATACATAGCAAAGTCTTGATCATAACCACATGCTCATTAGTTTGATAAGACCTCCTTTGAATTGATCACTGATTCTATAACTCTGGAGGATCTTTCTCAACAGACAGTTTCACTTGTGCTATTCTTAATGCAGTCAATGCAATCCAGCACTGTTTGATTGGATTCAAAACTGAATTTAACCATTGGCATGGCTATTGACCAAGAACTGTGATGTTTCCACCCCATTGTTAAAACAAAACAAAACAAAACAAATCAACATTTACTGCATGTTACTCATACTGCATGTTTCTATATTGAAATACTCATTTTATTATAAGGTGTGGGTGTGTATGTTTTAGGTTGCACCCTGACCTTGTCATGAAATAGATTAGTTGTAGCTTTCTGGCCATACATGCCACTTTTCAATGAAACTTGTCACTGACATATTGTAATTTATTTGGAGCTGTTGAATCTCCCCACCCATCTTCATGCTGATTTCCAGAGATGTTGCAGAATAAAGACTTATTAACCACAACATCAGTAAACATTTCTCATGAATACACAGGTCTTCTGAGGTCGGAAGATTTTTACTGGCAGACAACAGAGATAAGAGCAATTCCTGTAAGAAAGGGTCACTAAGCAGTTCACGAGCAGTGAGTTGATCAGTAAACTGTGAAGCAATATTTGTATGGAATGTACACACATCACCATTCCAGATAAACATTGCTCCAGATTTGGTGTTTTTTGCATGATAATCATGATGATCAAATTGACACATTTTTGGGGTACTATATTATATATTATTTTATTACATATATTTCGAAAGAAAAAAAAAGTTCTCATAATTTAACACGTACATGTTCTTTCTAAAAGCTCCATAACATGTTATTGTAAGACCTGTTCACAGTAATCCACCAGGTCAACCACACAAATCAAAAATGCATTTAGAAATAAGGCATAATTGTCTAGAACAATGATTCATATATTTAATTAGCCTTACAAATATTGTGTATATTCTGTTCAGCTTGTTTGTTTGTTTCCAAGTGAATAGCATCTTCTTAAAGCTTATTTCTACCATGCACCTGCAAAACAAACACGCATTAGCCAACTCATTGCTGCTGAACATTGAAAGAGAAAAGTGGGCATTGACTTAGTGTGTCATATATGGATACAGCTACATAAGATGAAGTAATAATGTACGAGTTATACATACAGGCCTTTCCTCACGACTGAAGGCATATTTGATTGATTAGTTAGACTTCGTTGTTTATTACACCAGGACGTTTTTTAAATTATGGATTAATTCCTATAAAAAGTCTTTATATCCACAGCCTTTTTTAGCAGTCAACTTGCTACTTTCAAAACAGGCCTCATCATTTGTTGCTGCAAGAAATTGTTTTAAAAGTAAATTATCAAAACTAAAATGTATTTAACATCCCCAAAAAGTGATTTATTTATTTATTTATTTATTTATTTATTGATTGATTGATTGATTGATTGATTGCATACAAACCGTAATTACATATGGGCAGATCCAGTCGTCCATTATTGCAGCGTATTCTTAATGGACCACTATCACGGCGAAGTCTAGTCCAATATGTACATGTAAACTCAATTATATCATTATGTTTTATAAAGTTTGTTGATGTACTCCATCTTGACATAATGTTCCTTTGCTCCATGTCACTGTCGGTAACAGTACATGGCTCTAAAGTAAAGCAAACCGTTCAAGAATTAATAACATTATCTACATATACACTATTCGACACACACACACACACACACACACACACACACATACCATACAATACATTTACTGGTACATTAAGCTACTGGCATCATTGCTGCGATGATACAGAGTTGTGCTTTTAAACCATGTAAAACCTTCTGTATGATACTCAACTTCTGGATACCAACTGCCCCATCATGGTTCGCCAGAGCCTATTTTCTGTCCTAAATTTCAAGGTCCCAGTTGTATTCAATTTATGAAGCATGATCAAAGCCCTGATTAACATACAGTACTTAAAAACTCAGGTTCATTGTACTTGTTGATTTTAAGATACAAATACATTAAATGATATTCAGACTTACCTAAACAAATAGGTAGGCTCTCCCACGTTCCTCTGTTACACCTGGCTTGGTTTGATCCTTTAAGTACATAGAAACTTTGGCATTGGTATTTCATCGTATCGCCATTTTGATAGACTCCGGATGTCTTTAGCCTTTGTTCAATGACAGCATTATCCACTACAGGTGGTGGCCCACACTCTGAACCTGAGCCTGCGCCTGAGCCTGAACAGTAGAATGGAAAGGGTTTTTAAAATGATATTATTCTCTTACCTCATGTTAGTTAACTTCCAGTTCTTATTTACTGTATGTTTTCCATCACATCATTGAAACTTATTTTTAAAAAGATTAAGCTCAGCAAAGTTTGATTCAAATATTTTAATACAAAGCAAAAACACTCTAGACTCAATGTATTTAGTTAACAATACAATTATCAGAAGGGAACCTTGCATAAATGTTTAAGGTGAGACTTTAAATTAGTCACTCTCTCTAACCTTTAGTCACACACTGATGATGTTAAACACTTTAAATTGTTCAAAGAGATTATCCGGGGCATATCTTTAAAAAACATCAAATTACACTTTTCTGAAATCAGTTCACACTGATAAAACAAAACCAAACCTACTGATACATTTTGGTGCATCTGACCACGTTCCATGCCGACATGTGTTATAGTCATTTGATCCTTCAAATTCATAACCCAGGTTGCATCGGTATTCAATTACTTCAGAGTCTCTGTATTCTCTCCTTTCCCCTCGTAGAATGACAGCATTATTCACTGCAGGTGGTGGCCCACATGTTGGCCTTAAACCTGAAAAGATAAAACCTCTTAAGCTGTTTTTGACTTGATAAGAATCAATTTATTGTTTGAATGTAAAACAAAGTGATACAATATCAAAACCGCGACGATTTAACAATTTTACTCTTTCTGACCGGGACAAAAAATGAAGGCTGAAGACTGACACAACAAATACCAGTTTTCCCGGGCTGTCTGGTAACCCTAATGTAGTTCTCAAAGGCATTTTATTTTTACTCTGCTTGTTTCCTCAGAATATGAACTAAACTACGTGCGAAATGTTTACTTTTGAGTCAGGTTACCTTGTATAGTTTGTTTCCTATGTGCAAAAGGACCGAGTCCAGCAGTTGTTCACATTGAGTTTTAGCAAGTGAATCAGACTCAGAGACCACCTCTTTAGGTTTGTTTCCACAAGAGGACTTTGTTGTTCACACTTCACATGAAACGTACCGAACAGTACTGAGTGTGGACCAAACCCTCTAAATGGACCCAGTGTGAACACAGCCTAAATTAGTCTCTCTCTCTAACCTTTACTCACACTGATGATGCTAAATGCTTCATTGTTCAAAACATTATCTGGGCATATCTTTAAAAAAAAATCTAATTACACTTTTCTGAAATCAGTTCACACTGATAAAACAAAACCAAACCTACTGATACATTTTGGTGCATCTGACCACTTTCCATGCCGACATATGCTATAGTAAATTGATCCTTCAAATCCATAACCCTGGTGGCATTGGTATCTAATCCAATTATTGTCTTCATATTCTCTCCTTTCCCCATGTGTAATTTCAGCATGATCCACTGCAGGTGGTGGACCACATGTTGGCCTTAAACCTGAAAAGATAAAACCTCTTAAGCTGTTTTTGACTTGATAAGAATCAATTTATTGTTTAAATGTAAAACAAAGTGATACAATAGCAAAACCGCGACGATTTAACAATTTTACTCTTTCTGACCGGGACAAAAAATGAAGGCTGAAGACTGACACAACAAATACCAGTTTTCCCGGGCTGTCTGGTAACCCTAATGTAGTTCTCAAAGGCATTTTATTTTTACTCTGCTTGTTTCCTCAGAATATGAACTAAACTACGTGCGAAATGTTTACTTTTGAGTCAGGTTACCTTGTATAGTTTGTTTCCTATGTGCAAAAGGACCGAGTCCAGCAGTTGTTCACATTGAGTTTTAGCAAGCGAATCAGACTCAGAGACCACCTCTTTAGGTTTGTTTCCACAAGAGGACTTTGTTGTTCACACTTCACATGAAACGTACCGAACAGTACTGAGTGTGGACCAAACCCTCTAAATGGACCCAGTGTGAACACAGCCTAAATTAGTCTCTCTCTCTAACCTTTACTCACACTGATGATGCTAAATGCTTCATTGTTCAAAACATTATCTGGGCATATCTTTAAAAAAAAATCTAATTACACTTTTCTGAAATCAGTTCACACTGATAAAACAAAACCAAACCTACTGATACATTTTGGTGCATCTGACCACTTTCCATGCCGACATATGCTATAGTAAATTGATCCTTCAAATCCATAACCCTGGTGGCATTGGTATCTAATCCAATTATTGTCTTCATATTCTCTCCTTTCCCCATGTGTAATTTCAGCATGATCCACTGCAGGTGGTGGACCACATGTTGGCCTTAAACCTGAAAAGATAAAACCTCTTAAGCTGTTTTTGACTTGATAAGAATCAATTTATTGTTTAAATGTAAAACAAAGTGATACAATAGCAAAACCGCGACGATTTAACAATTTTACTCTTTCTGACCGGGAAAAAAATGAAGGCTGAAGACTGACACAACAAATAACAGTTTTCCCAGGATGTCTGGTAACCCTAATGTAGTTCTCAAAGGCATTTTATTTTTGCTCTGCTTGTTTCCTCAGAATATGAACTAAACTATGTGCAAAATGTTTACTTTTGAGTCAGGTTATCTGGCATAGTTTGTTTCCTATGTGCAAAAGGACCGAGTCCAGCAGTTGTTCACATTGAGGTTTAGCAAGCGAACCAGACTCAGAGACCACCTCTTTAGATTTGTTTCCCCAAGAGGACTTTGTTGTTAACACTTCACATGAAACATACCGAACAGTACTGAGTGTGGACCAAACCCTCTAAATGGACCCAGTGTGAACACAGCCTAAATTAGATTCTCTCTCTCTAACCGTTAGTCTCACACTGATGATGCTAAATACTTCATTAAAATCTAATAAAAAAAATCTAATTACACTTTTCTGAAATCAGTTCACACTGATAAAACAAAACCAAACCTACTGATACATTTTGGTGCATCTGACCACTTTCCATGCCGACATGTGCTATAGTAAATTGATCCTTCAAATCCATAACCCTGGTGGCATCGGTATCTAATCCAATCATTGTCTTCATATTCTCTCCTTTCCCCATGTGTAATTTCAGCATGATCCACTGCAGGTGGTGGACCACATGTTGGCCTTAAACCTGAAAAGATAAAACCTCTTAAGCTGTTTTTGACTTGATAAGAATCCATTTATTGTTTAAATGTAAAAAAAAAGTGATACAATAGCAAAACCGCGACGATTTAACAATTTTACTCTTTCTGACCGGGACAAAAAATGAAGGCTGAAGACTGAGACACCCATACCAGTTTTCCCGGGATGTCTGGTAACACTAATGTAGTTCTCAAAGGCATTTTATTTTTGCTCTACTTGTTTCCTCAGAATATGAACTAAACTATGTGCGAAATGTTTACTTTTGAGTCAGGTTACCTTGTATAGTTTGTTTCCTATGTGCAAAAGGACCAAGTCCAGCAGTTGTTCACATTGAGTTTTAGCAAGTGAACGAGACTCAGAGACCACCTCTTTAGGTTTGTTTCCCCAAGAGGACTTTGTTGTTCACACTTCACATGAAACGTACCGAACAGTACTGAGTGCAGACCAAACCCTCTAAATGGAACCAGTGTGAACACAGCCTAAATTAGTCTCTCTCTAACCTTTACTCTCACACTGATGATGCTAAATGCTTCATTGTTCAAAACATTATCTGGGCATATCTTTAAAAAAAATCATATTACACTTTTCTGAAATCAGTTCACACTGATAAAACAAAACCACACCTACTGATACATTTTGGTGCATCTGACCACTTTCCATGCCTACATGTGCTATATTAATTTAATCCTTGAAATCCATAACCCTGGTGGCATCGGTATCTAATCCAATTATTGTCTTCATATTCTCTCATTTTCCCTTCTGTAATTTCAGCATGATCCACTGCAGGTGGTGGCCCACATGTTAGCCCTAAACCTGAAAGCCCATATGCATAAAAGATGGCGGTAATTTCCAGACATTAAAATAAAAATGACTGGCCGGCATTTAACAAGCGATTTATAAAACGACACCCTGGTTGTTCTTTTACCGACCAGTAATGGTTTTAGATGTGATTTACTGTCACAGATTGTTACCGAGAGATTGTATCTAACCAATTGTCAGAGGTATGCAAATGAGCTCAAACTTTTTAAGCTGTTTTTAACTTAAAAATCTGTTTATTGTTTATTCTACCTGACAATAATACATTTATTTAATAATAAAAAAAACATATTTGAATTAACTCCTAATTTCATCATTTCACATAATTTATTGATTGACCATACTGTATAATTCAACTTTAAAAAGTTAAATGGCATCGGCTTGGTAAAAACACCTAGGTATTTCCTTTATTAATCATTTTGTGAATTATACATATATATAATGCCTATAGAAAGTATACACCCCCTTTCAAAATGTTCAACTTTTTGCCTTATAGCCTGGAATTAAAATGCATTAAAATAGTTTTTTTTCATTGATCTACACATCCTACCCCACAACTTCCAAGTGAAGAAAATATTCTAGAAATTTGTAGAAAATCAATTTAAAAATAAAAACTGAAATAGCTTGGTTGGATAAGTGTCCACCCCCTTTGTAATAGCAATCCTAAATTAGCTCAGGTGTAACCAATCGCCTTCAAAATCACACACCAAGTTAAGTGGCCTTCACCGGTGTTAAATTGTAGTGATTCACATGATTTCAGGATAAATTCAGCAGTTCCTGTAGTTTCCCTTTTCTGGGTAGTGCATTTCAAAGCAAAGACTCAACCATGAGCACCAAGGAGCTTTCAAAAGAACTCCGGGACAAAGTTGTTGAAAGGCACAGGTCAGGGGATGGGTATAAAAAAAAAATATCAAAGGCCTTGAATATCCCTTGGAACATGGTTAAGATGGTTATTAAAAAGTGGAAGGTGTATGGCACCACCAAGACCCTGCCTAGATCAGGCCGTCTCTCCAAACTGGATGACCGAGCAAGAAGGAGACTGATCAGAGAGGCTACCAAGAGGTCAATGGCAACTTTGCAAGAGCTACAGACTTTTATGGCCAAGACTGGTCAAAGTGTGCATTTGACAACAATATCCCAAACACTCCACAAATCTGGCCTGTATTTTACACAAAAAAGCCCACTTTGAATCCCGTTTGAAGTATGCAAAAAAAAAACACTCAGGAGATTCTGTAGCCATGTGGGAAAAAGTTTTGTGGTCTGACGAAACTAAAATGGAACTTTTTGGCCTAAATTCAAAGCGTTATGTTTGGCACAAACCCAACACAGCGCATCACCCAAAGAACACCATCCCTACTGTGAAGCATGGTGGTGGCAGCATCATGTTATGGGGATATTTCTCATCGGCAGGGACTAGGGCACTTGTCAGGATGGAAGGGAAAATGAATGGAGTTAAGTAGACAGAAGTCCTTGAGGAAAACCTGCTGCCCTCTGCAAGAAAGCTGAAACTGGGACTGAAGTTCACCTTTCAGCATGACAATGACCCAAAGCACACAGCCAAATCTACACTGGAGTGGCTAAGGAACAAAAAGGTAAATGTCCTTGAGTGGCCCAGTCAGAGCCTCTAAATCCAATCGAAATTGTGTGATTGCTGTCCATCAACGCTCCCCAAGGAACTTGACAGAGCTTTAACAGTTTTGTAAAGAAGAATGGTAAAATATAGCCAAATCTAGGTGTGCAAATTTGGTAGAGACCTATCCCAACAGACTCACAGCTGTAATTGCAAAGGTGCTTCCACCAAGTATTAACTCAGTGGGGTGGAGACTTATCCAATTATGATCTTTCAGTTTTGTATTTTTAATATATAATCTTTTTCTCAATAAAAACATTTCTCAATAATAACACTTAACAGTGTGGAGTATGGTGTGTAGATAAGTGGCAAAAATCCTCATTTAAATGCATGAAACTGTACGTATGCTAAGAAATATAATACAGAATGTTTAGCCAACTTTGCAGTAAACTATAATTATATTTGTGTCTTACGCATTAGCAATGTCCCGACAAATTTTGTAAAAAGAAAACGAACCGACGAATCAACAAATGCACCAGTAATGTAAGTACCTACATTTTATTTTATTTCGATTTTACAATGGTGTATGTAGACCTACTTATAACCAGTTTACATCTGG